>NC_068369.1:30846760-30996760 GCF_020536995.1 Dreissena polymorpha
TTGTTTCGCATCAAAATAAAGGGGGTTACCATCACAATCGATATCGCTCTTATAGCATCCTTAACAAAGTTGCAAATTTGTAAATTTGAAATTTCCATGTTTTTTGACGTTTATTCTATGCGTTTCGCATCTGAATGTAGTTTAGCATCAAAAAGAAGCAAAGTTCAAATTTTACAAATTTGTAATTTTTCAATTTTTTGATTAATTTGCATGTCTGGGACTGTACAATATGATTGTTTTGTGTGTAGCAATGAATGCAACTCAATGGACAGCTCGAAAAGCTCGATACATTGCTCTTATAGCATCGTAATACAAAAATTGCAAATTTGTAAAATTTGAAATTTCCATGTTTTTGACGTTTATTATGTGTGTTTTCGCATCAGAATAAAGGGGTTTACCATCACATCGATACATCGCTCTTCTAGCATCCTAAAACAAAAGTTGCAAATTTGTAAAGTTTGAAATTTCCATGTTTGACGTTTATTCTATGCGTATCGCATCTGAATAAAGTTTAGCATCAAAAAGAAGCAAAGTTCAAATTTTACAAATTTGCAATTTTTTCAATTTTTGATTAATTTGCATGTCTGGGACTGTACAAATATGATTGTTTTGTGTGTAGCAATGAATGCAACTCAATGGCAGCTCGAAAAGCTCGATACATTGCTCTTATAGCATCTTAATACAAAAATTGCAAATTTGTAAAATTTGAAATTTCCATGTTTTGACGTTTATTATGTGTGTTTCGCATCAAAATAAAGGGGGTTCACCATCACAATCGATACATCGCTCTTATAGCATCCTATAACAAAAGTTGCAAATTTGTAAAATTTGAAATTTCCATGTTTTTGACGTTTATTGTATGCGTTTCGCATCTGAATGTAGTTTAGCATCAAAAAGAAGCAAAGTTCAAATTTTACAAATTTGTAATTTTTCAATTTTGATTAATTTGCATGTCTGGGACTGTACAAATATGATTGTTTTGTGTGTAGCAATGAATGCAACTCAATGACAGCTCGAAAAGCTCGATACATTGCTCTTATAGCATCGTAATACAAAAATTGCAAATTTGTAAAATTTGAAATTTCCATGTTTTTGACGTTTATTATGTGTGTTTTCGCATCAGAATAAAGGGGTTTACCATCACAATCGATACATCGCTCTTCTAGCATCCTAAAACAAAAGTTGCAAATTTGTAAAGTTTGAAATTTCCATGTTTTGACGTTTATTCTATGCGTATCGCATCTGAATAAAGTTTAGCATCAAAAAGAAGCAAAGTTCAAATTTTACAAATTTGCAATTTTTCAATTTTTGATTAATTTGCATGTCTGGGACTGTACAAATATGATTGTTTTGTGTGTAGCAATGAATGCAACTCAATGGCAGCTCGAAAAGCTCGATACATTGCTCTTATAGCATCTTAATACAAAAATTGCAAATTTGTAAAATTTGAAATTTCCATGTTTTTGACGTTTATTATGTGTGTTTTCGCATCAAAATAAAGGGGTTCACCATCACAATCGATACATCGCTCTTATAGCATCCTATAACAAAAGTTGCAAATTTGTAAAATTTGAAATTTCCATGTTTTGACGTTTATTGTATGCGTTTCGCATCTGAATGTAGTTTAGCATCAAAAAGAAGCAAAGTTCAAATTTTACAAATTTGTAATTTTTCAATTTTTGATTAATTTGCATGTCTGGGACTGTACAAATATGATTGTTTTGTGTGTAGCAATGAATGCAACTCAATGACAGCTCGAAAAGCTCGATACATTGCTCTTATAGCATCGTAATACAAAAATTGCAAATTTGTAAAATTTGAAATTTCCATGTTTTTGACGTTTATTATGTGTGTTTTCGCATCAGAATAAAGGGGTTTACCATCACAATCGATACATCGCTCTTCTAGCATCCTAAAACAAAAGTTGCAAATTTGTAAAGTTTGAAATTTCCATGTTTTGACGTTTATTCTATGCGTATCGCATCTGAATAAAGTTTAGCATCAAAAAGAAGCAAAGTTCAAATTTTACAAATTTGCAATTTTTCAATTTTTGATTAATTTGCATGTCTGGGACTGTACAAATATGATTGTTTTGTGTGTAGCAATGAATGCAACTCAATGGCAGCTCGAAAAGCTCGATACATTGCTCTTATAGCATCTTAATACAAAAATTGCAAATTTGTAAAATTTGAAATTTCCATGTTTTTGACGTTTATTATGTGTGTTTTCGCATCAAAATAAAGGGGTTACCATCACAATCGATACATCGCTCTTATAGCATCCTATAACAAAAGTTGCAAATTTGTAAAATTTGAAATTTCCATGTTTTTGACGTTTATTGTATGCGTTTCGCATCTGAATGTAGTTTAGCATCAAAAAGAAGCAAAGTTCAAATTTTACAAATTTGTAATTTTTCAATTTTTGATTAATTTGCATGTCTGGGACTGTACAAATATGATTGTTTTGTGTGTAGCAATGAATGCAACTCAATGACAGCTCGAAAAGCTCGATACATTGCTCTTATAGCATCGTAATACAAAAATTGCAAATTTGTAAAATTTGAAATTTCCATGTTTTTGACGTTTATTATGTGTGTTTTCGCATCAGAATAAAGGGGTTTACCATCACAATCGATACATCGCTCTTCTAGCATCCTAAAACAAAAGTTGCAAATTTGTAAAGTTTGAAATTTCCATGTTTTGACGTTTATTCTATGCGTATCGCATCTGAATAAAGTTTAGCATCAAAAAGAAGCAAAGTTCAAATTTTACAAATTTGCAATTTTTCAATTTTTGATTAATTTGCATGTCTGGGACTGTACAAATATGATTGTTTTGTGTGTAGCAATGAATGCAACTCAATGGCAGCTCGAAAAGCTCGATACATTGCTCTTATAGCATCTTAATACAAAAATTGCAAATTTGTAAAATTTGAAATTTCCATGTTTTGACGTTTATTATGTGTGTTTTCGCATCAAAATAAAGGGGTTCACCATCACAATCGATACATCGCTCTTATAGCATCCTATAACAAAAGTTGCAAATTTGTAAAATTTGAAATTTCCATGTTTTTGACGTTTATTGTATGCGTTTCGCATCTGAATGTAGTTTAGCATCAAAAAGAAGCAAAGTTCAAATTTTACAAATTTGTAATTTTTCAATTTTTGATTAATTTGCATGTCTGGGACTGTACAAATATGATTGTTTTGTGTGTAGCAATGAATGCAACTCAATGACAGCTCGAAAAGCTCGATACATTGCTCTTATAGCATCGTAATACAAAAATTGCAAATTTGTAAAATTTGAAATTTCCATGTTTTTGACGTTTATTATGTGTGTTTTCGCATCAGAATAAAGGGGTTTACCATCACAATCGATACATCGCTCTTCTAGCATCCTAAAACAAAAGTTGCAAATTTGTAAAGTTTGAAATTTCCATGTTTTGACGTTTATTCTATGCGTATCGCATCTGAATAAAGTTTAGCATCAAAAAGAAGCAAAGTTCAAATTTTACAAATTTGCAATTTTTCAATTTTTGATTAATTTGCATGTCTGGGACTGTACAAATATGATTGTTTTGTGTGTAGCAATGAATGCAACTCAATGGCAGCTCGAAAAGCTCGATACATTGCTCTTATAGCATCTTAATACAAAAATTGCAAATTTGTAAAATTTGAAATTTCCATGTTTTTGACGTTTATTATGTGTGTTTTCGCATCAAAATAAAGGGGTTCACCATCACAATCGATACATCGCTCTTATAGCATCCTATAACAAAAGTTGCAAATTTGTAAAATTTGAAATTTCCATGTTTTTGACGTTTATTGTATGCGTTTCGCATCTGAATGTAGTTTAGCATCAAAAAGAAGCAAAGTTCAAATTTTACAAATTTGTAATTTTTCAATTTTTGATTAATTTGCATGTCTGGGACTGTACAAATATGATTGTTTTGTGTGTAGCAATGAATGCAACTCAATGACAGCTCGAAAAGCTCGATACATTGCTCTTATAGCATCGTAATACAAAAATTGCAAATTTGTAAAATTTGAAATTTCCATGTTTTTGACGTTTATTATGTGTGTTTTCGCATCAGAATAAAGGGGTTTACCATCACAATCGATACATCGCTCTTCTAGCATCCTAAAACAAAAGTTGCAAATTTGTAAAGTTTGAAATTTCCATGTTTTGACGTTTATTCTATGCGTATCGCATCTGAATAAAGTTTAGCATCAAAAAGAAGCAAAGTTCAAATTTTACAAATTTGCAATTTTTCAATTTTTGATTAATTTGCATGTCTGGGACTGTACAAATATGATTGTTTTGTGTGTAGCAATGAATGCAACTCAATGGCAGCTCGAAAAGCTCGATACATTGCTCTTATAGCATCTTAATACAAAAATTGCAAATTTGTAAAATTTGAAATTTCCATGTTTTTGACGTTTATTATGTGTGTTTTCGCATCAAAATAAAGGGGTTCACCATCACAATCGATACATCGCTCTTATAGCATCCTATAACAAAAGTTGCAAATTTGTAAAATTTGAAATTTCCATGTTTTTGACGTTTATTGTATGCGTTTCGCATCTGAATGTAGTTTAGCATCAAAAAGAAGCAAAGTTCAAATTTTACAAATTTGTAATTTTTCAATTTTTGATTAATTTGCATGTCTGGGACTGTACAAATATGATTGTTTTGTGTGTAGCAATGAATGCAACTCAATGACAGCTCGAAAAGCTCGATACATTGCTCTTATAGCATCGTAATACAAAAATTGCAAATTTGTAAAATTTGAAATTTCCATGTTTTTGACGTTTATTATGTGTGTTTTCGCATCAGAATAAAGGGGTTTACCATCACAATCGATACATCGCTCTTCTAGCATCCTAAAACAAAAGTTGCAAATTTGTAAAGTTTGAAATTTCCATGTTTTGACGTTTATTCTATGCGTATCGCATCTGAATAAAGTTTAGCATCAAAAAGAAGCAAAGTTCAAATTTTACAAATTTGCAATTTTTCAATTTTTGATTAATTTGCATGTCTGGGACTGTACAAATATGATTGTTTTGTGTGTAGCAATGAATGCAACTCAATGGCAGCTCGAAAAGCTCGATACATTGCTCTTATAGCATCTTAATACAAAAATTGCAAATTTGTAAAATTTGAAATTTCCATGTTTTTGACGTTTATTATGTGTGTTTTCGCATCAAAATAAAGGGGTTCACCATCACAATCGATACATCGCTCTTATAGCATCCTATAACAAAAGTTGCAAATTTGTAAAATTTGAAATTTCCATGTTTTTGACGTTTATTGTATGCGTTTCGCATCTGAATGTAGTTTAGCATCAAAAAGAAGCAAAGTTCAAATTTTACAAATTTGTAATTTTTCAATTTTTGATTAATTTGCATGTCTGGGACTGTACAAATATGATTGTTTTGTGTGTAGCAATGAATGCAACTCAATGACAGCTCGAAAAGCTCGATACATTGCTCTTATAGCATCGTAATACAAAAATTGCAAATTTGTAAAATTTGAAATTTCCATGTTTTTGACGTTTATTATGTGTGTTTTCGCATCAGAATAAAGGGGTTTACCATCACAATCGATACATCGCTCTTCTAGCATCCTAAAACAAAAGTTGCAAATTTGTAAAGTTTGAAATTTCCATGTTTTGACGTTTATTCTATGCGTATCGCATCTGAATAAAGTTTAGCATCAAAAAGAAGCAAAGTTCAAATTTTACAAATTTGCAATTTTTCAATTTTTGATTAATTTGCATGTCTGGGACTGTACAAATATGATTGTTTTGTGTGTAGCAATGAATGCAACTCAATGGCAGCTCGAAAAGCTCGATACATTGCTCTTATAGCATCTTAATACAAAAATTGCAAATTTGTAAAATTTGAAATTTCCATGTTTTTGACGTTTATTATGTGTGTTTTCGCATCAAAATAAAGGGGTTCACCATCACAATCGATACATCGCTCTTATAGCATCCTATAACAAAAGTTGCAAATTTGTAAAATTTGAAATTTCCATGTTTTGACGTTTATTCTATGCGTTTCGCATCTGAATGTAGTTTAGCATCAAAAAGAAGCAAAGTTCAAATTTTACAAATTTGTAATTTTTCAATTTTTGATTAATTTGCATGTCTGGGACTGTACAAATATGATTGTTTTGTGTGTAGCAATGAATGCAACTCAATGACAGCTCGAAAAGCTCGATACATTGCTCTTATAGCATCGTAATACAAAAATTGCAAATTTGTAAAATTTGAAATTTCCATGTTTTTGACGTTTATTATGTGTGTTTTCGCATCAGAATAAAGGGGTTTACCATCACAATCGATACATCGCTCTTCTAGCATCCTAAAACAAAAGTTGCAAATTTGTAAAGTTTGAAATTTCCATGTTTTGACGTTTATTCTATGCGTTCGCATCTGAATGTAAGTTTAGCATCAAAAAGAAGCAAAGTTCAAATTTTACAAATTTGCAATTTTTCAATTTTTGATTAATTTGCATGTCTGGGACTGTACAAATATGATTGTTTTGTGTGTAGCAATGAATGCAACTCAATGACAGCTCGAAAAGCTCGATACATTGCTCTTATAGCATCGTAATACAAAAATTGCAAATTTGTAAAATTTGAAATTTCCATGTTTTTGACGTTTATTATGTGTGTTTTCGCATCAGAATAAAGGGGTTTACCATCACAATCGATACATCGCTCTTCTAGCATCCTATAACAAAAGTTGCAAATTTGTAAAGTTTGAAATTTCCATGTTTTGACGTTTATTCTATGCGTTATCGCATCTGAATAAGTTTAGCATCAAAAAGAAGCAAAGTTCAAATTTTACAAATTTGCAATTTTTCAATTTTTGATTAATTTGCATGTCTGGGACTGTACAAATATGATTGTTTTGTGTGTAGCAATGAATGCAACTCAATGGCAGCTCGAAAAGCTCGATACATTGCTCTTATAGCATCTTAATACAAAAATTGCAAATTTGTAAAATTTGAAATTTCCATGTTTTTGACGTTTATTATGTGTGTTTTCGCATCAAAATAAAGGGGTTCACCATCACAATCGATACATCGCTCTTATAGCATCCTATAACAAAAGTTGCAAATTTGTAAAATTTGAAATTTCCATGTTTTTGACGTTTATTGTATGCGTTTCGCATCTGAATGTAGTTTAGCATCAAAAAGAAGCAAAGTTCAAATTTTACAAATTTGTAATTTTTCAATTTTTGATTAATTTGCATGTCTGGGACTGTACAAATATGATTGTTTTGTGTGTAGCAATGAATGCAACTCAATGACAGCTCGAAAAGCTCGATACATTGCTCTTATAGCATCGTAATACAAAAATTGCAAATTTGTAAAATTTGAAATTTCCATGTTTTTGACGTTTATTATGTGTGTTTTCGCATCAGAATAAAGGGGTTTACCATCACAATCGATACATCGCTCTTCTAGCATCCTAAAACAAAAGTTGCAAATTTGTAAAGTTTGAAATTTCCATGTTTTGACGTTTATTCTATGCGTATCGCATCTGAATAAAGTTTAGCATCAAAAAGAAGCAAAGTTCAAATTTTACAAATTTGCAATTTTTCAATTTTTGATTAATTTGCATGTCTGGGACTGTACAAATATGATTGTTTTGTGTGTAGCAATGAATGCAACTCAATGGCAGCTCGAAAAGCTCGATACATTGCTCTTATAGCATCTTAATACAAAAATTGCAAATTTGTAAAATTTGAAATTTCCATGTTTTTGACGTTTATTATGTGTGTTTTCGCATCAAAATAAAGGGGTTCACCATCACAATCGATACATCGCTCTTATAGCATCCTATAACAAAAGTTGCAAATTTGTAAAATTTGAAATTTCCATGTTTTTGACGTTTATTGTATGCGTTTCGCATCTGAATGTAGTTTAGCATCAAAAAGAAGCAAAGTTCAAATTTTACAAATTTGTAATTTTTCAATTTTTGATTAATTTGCATGTCTGGGACTGTACAAATATGATTGTTTTGTGTGTAGCAATGAATGCAACTCAATGACAGCTCGAAAAGCTCGATACATTGCTCTTATAGCATCGTAATACAAAAATTGCAAATTTGTAAAATTTGAAATTTCCATGTTTTTGACGTTTATTATGTGTGTTTTCGCATCAGAATAAAGGGGTTTACCATCACAATCGATACATCGCTCTTCTAGCATCCTAAAACAAAAGTTGCAAATTTGTAAAGTTTGAAATTTCCATGTTTTGACGTTTATTCTATGCGTATCGCATCTGAATAAAGTTTAGCATCAAAAAGAAGCAAAGTTCAAATTTTACAAATTTGCAATTTTTCAATTTTTGATTAATTTGCATGTCTGGGACTGTACAAATATGATTGTTTTGTGTGTAGCAATGAATGCAACTCAATGGCAGCTCGAAAAGCTCGATACATTGCTCTTATAGCATCTTAATACAAAAATTGCAAATTTGTAAAATTTGAAATTTCCATGTTTTTGACGTTTATTATGTGTGTTTTCGCATCAAAATAAAGGGGTTCACCATCACAATCGATACATCGCTCTTATAGCATCCTATAACAAAAGTTGCAAATTTGTAAAATTTGAAATTTCCATGTTTTTGACGTTTATTGTATGCGTTTCGCATCTGAATGTAGTTTAGCATCAAAAAGAAGCAAAGTTCAAATTTTACAAATTTGTAATTTTTCAATTTTTGATTAATTTGCATGTCTGGGACTGTACAAATATGATTGTTTTGTGTGTAGCAATGAATGCAACTCAATGACAGCTCGAAAAGCTCGATACATTGCTCTTATAGCATCGTAATACAAAAATTGCAAATTTGTAAAATTTGAAATTTCCATGTTTTTGACGTTTATTATGTGTGTTTTCGCATCAGAATAAAGGGGTTTACCATCACAATCGATACATCGCTCTTCTAGCATCCTAAAACAAAAGTTGCAAATTTGTAAAGTTTGAAATTTCCATGTTTTGACGTTTATTCTATGCGTATCGCATCTGAATAAAGTTTAGCATCAAAAAGAAGCAAAGTTCAAATTTTACAAATTTGCAATTTTTCAATTTTTGATTAATTTGCATGTCTGGGACTGTACAAATATGATTGTTTTGTGTGTAGCAATGAATGCAACTCAATGGCAGCTCGAAAAGCTCGATACATTGCTCTTATAGCATCTTAATACAAAAATTGCAAATTTGTAAAATTTGAAATTTCCATGTTTTTGACGTTTATTATGTGTGTTTTCGCATCAAAATAAAGGGGTTCACCATCACAATCGATACATCGCTCTTATAGCATCCTATAACAAAAGTTGCAAATTTGTAAAATTTGAAATTTCCATGTTTTTGACGTTTATTGTATGCGTTTCGCATCTGAATGTAGTTTAGCATCAAAAAGAAGCAAAGTTCAAATTTTACAAATTTGTAATTTTTCAATTTTTGATTAATTTGCATGTCTGGGACTGTACAAATATGATTGTTTTGTGTGTAGCAATGAATGCAACTCAATGACAGCTCGAAAAGCTCGATACATTGCTCTTATAGCATCGTAATACAAAAATTGCAAATTTGTAAAATTTGAAATTTCCATGTTTTTGACGTTTATTATGTGTGTTTTCGCATCAGAATAAAGGGGTTTACCATCACAATCGATACATCGCTCTTCTAGCATCCTAAAACAAAAGTTGCAAATTTGTAAAGTTTGAAATTTCCATGTTTTGACGTTTATTCTATGCGTATCGCATCTGAATAAAGTTTAGCATCAAAAAGAAGCAAAGTTCAAATTTTACAAATTTGCAATTTTTCAATTTTTGATTAATTTGCATGTCTGGGACTGTACAAATATGATTGTTTTGTGTGTAGCAATGAATGCAACTCAATGGCAGCTCGAAAAGCTCGATACATTGCTCTTATAGCATCTTAATACAAAAATTGCAAATTTGTAAAATTTGAAATTTCCATGTTTTTGACGTTTATTATGTGTGTTTTCGCATCAAAATAAAGGGGTTCACCATCACAATCGATACATCGCTCTTATAGCATCCTATAACAAAAGTTGCAAATTTGTAAAATTTGAAATTTCCATGTTTTTGACGTTTATTGTATGCGTTTCGCATCTGAATGTAGTTTAGCATCAAAAAGAAGCAAAGTTCAAATTTTACAAATTTGTAATTTTTCAATTTTTGATTAATTTGCATGTCTGGGACTGTACAAATATGATTGTTTTGTGTGTAGCAATGAATGCAACTCAATGACAGCTCGAAAAGCTCGATACATTGCTCTTATAGCATCGTAATACAAAAATTGCAAATTTGTAAAATTTGAAATTTCCATGTTTTTGACGTTTATTATGTGTGTTTTCGCATCAGAATAAAGGGGTTTACCATCACAATCGATACATCGCTCTTCTAGCATCCTAAAACAAAAGTTGCAAATTTGTAAAGTTTGAAATTTCCATGTTTTGACGTTTATTCTATGCGTATCGCATCTGAATAAAGTTTAGCATCAAAAAGAAGCAAAGTTCAAATTTTACAAATTTGCAATTTTTCAATTTTTGATTAATTTGCATGTCTGGGACTGTACAAATATGATTGTTTTGTGTGTAGCAATGAATGCAACTCAATGGCAGCTCGAAAAGCTCGATACATTGCTCTTATAGCATCTTAATACAAAAATTGCAAATTTGTAAAATTTGAAATTTCCATGTTTTTGACGTTTATTATGTGTGTTTTCGCATCAAAATAAAGGGGTTCACCATCACAATCGATACATCGCTCTTATAGCATCCTATAACAAAAGTTGCAAATTTGTAAAATTTGAAATTTCCATGTTTTTGACGTTTATTGTATGCGTTTCGCATCTGAATGTAGTTTAGCATCAAAAAGAAGCAAAGTTCAAATTTTACAAATTTGTAATTTTTCAATTTTTGATTAATTTGCATGTCTGGGACTGTACAAATATGATTGTTTTGTGTGTAGCAATGAATGCAACTCAATGACAGCTCGAAAAGCTCGATACATTGCTCTTATAGCATCGTAATACAAAAATTGCAAATTTGTAAAATTTGAAATTTCCATGTTTTTGACGTTTATTATGTGTGTTTTCGCATCAGAATAAAGGGGTTTACCATCACAATCGATACATCGCTCTTCTAGCATCCTAAAACAAAAGTTGCAAATTTGTAAAGTTTGAAATTTCCATGTTTTGACGTTTATTCTATGCGTATCGCATCTGAATAAAGTTTAGCATCAAAAAGAAGCAAAGTTCAAATTTTACAAATTTGCAATTTTTCAATTTTTGATTAATTTGCATGTCTGGGACTGTACAAATATGATTGTTTTGTGTGTAGCAATGAATGCAACTCAATGGCAGCTCGAAAAGCTCGATACATTGCTCTTATAGCATCTTAATACAAAAATTGCAAATTTGTAAAATTTGAAATTTCCATGTTTTTGACGTTTATTATGTGTGTTTTCGCATCAAAATAAAGGGGTTCACCATCACAATCGATACATCGCTCTTATAGCATCCTATAACAAAAGTTGCAAATTTGTAAAATTTGAAATTTCCATGTTTTTGACGTTTATTGTATGCGTTTCGCATCTGAATGTAGTTTAGCATCAAAAAGAAGCAAAGTTCAAATTTTACAAATTTGTAATTTTTCAATTTTTGATTAATTTGCATGTCTGGGACTGTACAAATATGATTGTTTTGTGTGTAGCAATGAATGCAACTCAATGACAGCTCGAAAAGCTCGATACATTGCTCTTATAGCATCGTAATACAAAAATTGCAAATTTGTAAAATTTGAAATTTCCATGTTTTTGACGTTTATTATGTGTGTTTTCGCATCAGAATAAAGGGGTTTACCATCACAATCGATACATCGCTCTTCTAGCATCCTAAAACAAAAGTTGCAAATTTGTAAAGTTTGAAATTTCCATGTTTTGACGTTTATTCTATGCGTATCGCATCTGAATAAAGTTTAGCATCAAAAAGAAGCAAAGTTCAAATTTTACAAATTTGCAATTTTTCAATTTTTGATTAATTTGCATGTCTGGGACTGTACAAATATGATTGTTTTGTGTGTAGCAATGAATGCAACTCAATGGCAGCTCGAAAAGCTCGATACATTGCTCTTATAGCATCTTAATACAAAAATTGCAAATTTGTAAAATTTGAAATTTCCATGTTTTTGACGTTTATTATGTGTGTTTTCGCATCAAAATAAAGGGGTTCACCATCACAATCGATACATCGCTCTTATAGCATCCTATAACAAAAGTTGCAAATTTGTAAAATTTGAAATTTCCATGTTTTTGACGTTTATTGTATGCGTTTCGCATCTGAATGTAGTTTAGCATCAAAAAGAAGCAAAGTTCAAATTTTACAAATTTGTAATTTTTCAATTTTTGATTAATTTGCATGTCTGGGACTGTACAAATATGATTGTTTTGTGTGTAGCAATGAATGCAACTCAATGACAGCTCGAAAAGCTCGATACATTGCTCTTATAGCATCGTAATACAAAAATTGCAAATTTGTAAAATTTGAAATTTCCATGTTTTTGACGTTTATTATGTGTGTTTTCGCATCAGAATAAAGGGGTTTACCATCACAATCGATACATCGCTCTTCTAGCATCCTAAAACAAAAGTTGCAAATTTGTAAAGTTTGAAATTTCCATGTTTTGACGTTTATTCTATGCGTATCGCATCTGAATAAAGTTTAGCATCAAAAAGAAGCAAAGTTCAAATTTTACAAATTTGCAATTTTTCAATTTTTGATTAATTTGCATGTCTGGGACTGTACAAATATGATTGTTTTGTGTGTAGCAATGAATGCAACTCAATGGCAGCTCGAAAAGCTCGATACATTGCTCTTATAGCATCTTAATACAAAAATTGCAAATTTGTAAAATTTGAAATTTCCATGTTTTTGACGTTTATTATGTGTGTTTTCGCATCAAAATAAAGGGGTTACCATCACAATCGATACATCGCTCTTATAGCATCCTATAACAAAAGTTGCAAATTTGTAAAATTTGAAATTTCCATGTTTTTGACGTTTATTGTATGCGTTTCGCATCTGAATGTAGTTTAGCATCAAAAAGAAGCAAAGTTCAAATTTTACAAATTTGTAATTTTTCAATTTTTGATTAATTTGCATGTCTGGGACTGTACAAATATGATTGTTTTGTGTGTAGCAATGAATGCAACTCAATGACAGCTCGAAAAGCTCGATACATTGCTCTTATAGCATCGTAATACAAAAATTGCAAATTTGTAAAATTTGAAATTTCCATGTTTTTGACGTTTATTATGTGTGTTTTCGCATCAGAATAAAGGGGTTTACCATCACAATCGATACATCGCTCTTCTAGCATCCTAAAACAAAAGTTGCAAATTTGTAAAGTTTGAAATTTCCATGTTTTGACGTTTATTCTATGCGTTATCGCATCTGAATAAAGTTTAGCATCAAAAAGAAGCAAAGTTCAAATTTTACAAATTTGCAATTTTTCAATTTTGATTAATTTGCATGTCTGGGACTGTACAAATATGATTGTTTTGTGTGTAGCAATGAATGCAACTCAATGGCAGCTCGAAAAGCTCGATACATTGCTCTTATAGCATCTTAATACAAAAATTGCAAATTTGTAAAATTTGAAATTTCCATGTTTTTGACGTTTATTATGTGTGTTTTCGCATCAAAATAAAGGGGTTACCATCACAATCGATACATCGCTCTTATAGCATCCTATAACAAAAGTTGCAAATTTGTAAAATTTGAAATTTCCATGTTTTTGACGTTTATTGTATGCGTTTCGCATCTGAATGTAGTTTAGCATCAAAAAGAAGCAAAGTTCAAATTTTACAAATTTGTAATTTTTCAATTTTTGATTAATTTGCATGTCTGGGACTGTACAAATATGATTGTTTTGTGTGTAGCAATGAATGCAACTCAATGACAGCTCGAAAAGCTCGATACATTGCTCTTATAGCATCGTAATACAAAAATTGCAAATTTGTAAAATTTGAAATTTCCATGTTTTTGACGTTTATTATGTGTGTTTTCGCATCAGAATAAAGGGGTTTACCATCACAATCGATACATCGCTCTTCTAGCATCCTAAAACAAAAGTTGCAAATTTGTAAAGTTTGAAATTTCCATGTTTTGACGTTTATTCTATGCGTTTCGCATCTGAATAAAGTTTAGCATCAAAAAGAAGCAAAGTTCAAATTTTACAAATTTGCAATTTTTCAATTTTTGATTAATTTGCATGTCTGGGACTGTACAAATATGATTGTTTTGTGTGTAGCAATGAATGCAACTCAATGGCAGCTCGAAAAGCTCGATACATTGCTCTTATAGCATCTTAATACAAAAATTGCAAATTTGTAAAATTTGAAATTTCCATGTTTTTGACGTTTATTATGTGTGTTTTCGCATCAAAATAAAGGGGAAAGGGGTTCACCATCACAATCGATACATCGCTCTTATAGCATCCTATAACAAAAGTTGCAAATTTGTAAAATTTGAAATTTCCATGTTTTTGACGTTTATTGTATGCGTTTCGCATCTGAATGTAGTTTAGCATCAAAAAGAAGCAAAGTTCAAATTTTACAAATTTGTAATTTTTCAATTTTTGATTAATTTGCATGTCTGGGACTGTACAAATATGATTGTTTTGTGTGTAGCAATGAATGCAACTCAATGACAGCTCGAAAAGCTCGATACATTGCTCTTATAGCATCGTAATACAAAAATTGCAAATTTGTAAAATTTGAAATTTCCATGTTTTTGACGTTTATTATGTGTGTTTTCGCATCAGAATAAAGGGGTTTACCATCACAATCGATACATCGCTCTTCTAGCATCCTAAAACAAAAGTTGCAAATTTGTAAAGTTTGAAATTTCCATGTTTTGACGTTTATTCTATGCGTATCGCATCTGAATAAAGTTTAGCATCAAAAAGAAGCAAAGTTCAAATTTTACAAATTTGCAATTTTTCAATTTTTGATTAATTTGCATGTCTGGGACTGTACAAATATGATTGTTTTGTGTGTAGCAATGAATGCAACTCAATGGCAGCTCGAAAAGCTCGATACATTGCTCTTATAGCATCTTAATACAAAAATTGCAAATTTGTAAAATTTGAAATTTCCATGTTTTTGACGTTTATTATGTGTGTTTTCGCATCAAAATAAAGGGGGTTACCATCACAATCGATACATCGCTCTTATAGCATCCTATAACAAAAGTTGCAAATTTGTAAAATTTGAAATTTCCATGTTTTTGACGTTTATTGTATGCGTTTCGCATCTGAATGTAGTTTAGCATCAAAAAGAAGCAAAGTTCAAATTTTACAAATTTGTAATTTTTCAATTTTTGATTAATTTGCATGTCTGGGACTGTACAAATATGATTGTTTTGTGTGTAGCAATGAATGCAACTCAATGACAGCTCGAAAAGCTCGATACATTGCTCTTATAGCATCGTAATACAAAAATTGCAAATTTGTAAAATTTGAAATTTCCATGTTTTTGACGTTTATTATGTGTGTTTTCGCATCAGAATAAAGGGGTTTACCATCACAATCGATACATCGCTCTTCTAGCATCCTAAAACAAAAGTTGCAAATTTGTAAAGTTTGAAATTTCCATGTTTTGACGTTTATTCTATGCGTTTCGCATCTGAATAAAGTTTAGCATCAAAAAGAAGCAAAGTTCAAATTTTACAAATTTGCAATTTTTCAATTTTTGATTAATTTGCATGTCTGGGACTGTACAAATATGATTGTTTTGTGTGTAGCAATGAATGCAACTCAATGGCAGCTCGAAAAGCTCGATACATTGCTCTTATAGCATCTTAATACAAAAATTGCAAATTTGTAAAATTTGAAATTTCCATGTTTTTGACGTTTATTATGTGTGTTTTCGCATCAAAATAAAGGGGGTTACCATCACAATCGATACATCGCTCTTATAGCATCCTATAACAAAAGTTGCAAATTTGTAAAAGTTTGAAATTTCCATGTTTTGACGTTTATTCTATGCGTTTCGCATCTGAATGTAAGTTTAGCATCAAAAAGAAGCAAAGTTCAAATTTTACAAATTTGTAATTTTTCAATTTTTGATTAATTTGCATGTCTGGGACTGTACAAATATGATTGTTTTGTGTGTAGCAATGAATGCAACTCAATGACAGCTCGAAAAGCTCGATACATTGCTCTTATAGCATCGTAATACAAAAATTGCAAATTTGTAAAATTTGAAATTTCCATGTTTTGACGTTTATTATGTGTGTTTTCGCATCAAAATAAAGGGGTTTACCATCACAATCGATACATCGCTCTTATAGCATCCTATAACAAAAGTTGCAAATTTGTAAAGTTTGAAATTTCCATGTTTTTGACGTTTATTCTATGCGTTTCGCATCTGAATGTAAGTTTAGCATCAAAAAGAAGCAAAGTTCAAATTTTACAAATTTGTAATTTTTCAATTTTTGATTAATTTGCATGTCTGGGACTGTACAAATATGATTGTTTTGTGTGTAGCAATGAATGCAACTCAATGACAGCTCGAAAAGCTCGATACATTGCTCTTATAGCATCGTAATACAAAAATTGCAAATTTGTAAAATTTGAAATTTCCATGTTTTTGACGTTTATTATGTGTGTTTTCGCATCAGAATAAAGGGGTTTACCATCACAATCGATACATCGCTCTTCTAGCATCCTAAAACAAAAGTTGCAAATTTGTAAAGTTTGAAATTTCCATGTTTTGACGTTTATTCTATGCGTTTCGCATCTGAATAAAGTTTAGCATCAAAAAGAAGCAAAGTTCAAATTTTACAAATTTGCAATTTTTCAATTTTTGATTAATTTGCATGTCTGGGACTGTACAAATATGATTGTTTTGTGTGTAGCAATGAATGCAACTCAATGGCAGCTCGAAAAGCTCGATACATTGCTCTTATAGCATCTTAATACAAAAATTGCAAATTTGTAAAATTTGAAATTTCCATGTTTTTGACGTTTATTATGTGTGTTTTCGCATCAAAATAAAGGGGGTTCACCATCACAATCGATACATCGCTCTTATAGCATCCTATAACAAAAGTTGCAAATTTGTAAAATTTGAAATTTCCATGTTTTTGACGTTTATTGTATGCGTTTCGCATCTGAATGTAGTTTAGCATCAAAAAGAAGCAAAGTTCAAATTTTACAAATTTGTAATTTTTCAATTTTTGATTAATTTGCATGTCTGGGACTGTACAAATATGATTGTTTTGTGTGTAGCAATGAATGCAACTCAATGACAGCTCGAAAAGCTCGATACATTGCTCTTATAGCATCGTAATACAAAAATTGCAAATTTGTAAAATTTGAAATTTCCATGTTTTTGACGTTTATTATGTGTGTTTTCGCATCAGAATAAAGGGGTTTACCATCACAATCGATACATCGCTCTTATAGCATCCTAAAACAAAAGTTGCAAATTTGTAAAGTTTGAAATTTCCATGTTTTGACGTTTATTCTATGCGTATCGCATCTGAATAAAGTTTAGCATCAAAAAGAAGCAAAGTTCAAATTTTACAAATTTGCAATTTTTCAATTTTTGATTAATTTGCATGTCTGGGACTGTACAAATATGATTGTTTTGTGTGTAGCAATGAATGCAACTCAATGGCAGCTCGAAAAGCTCGATACATTGCTCTTATAGCATCTTAATACAAAAATTGCAAATTTGTAAAATTTGAAATTTCCATGTTTTTGACGTTTATTATGTGTGTTTTCGCATCAAAATAAAGGGGTTACCATCACAATCGATACATCGCTCTTATAGCATCCTATAACAAAAGTTGCAAATTTGTAAAATTTGAAATTTCCATGTTTTTGACGTTTATTCTATGCGTTTCGCATCTGAATGTAAGTTTAGCATCAAAAAGAAGCAAAGTTCAAATTTTACAAATTTGCAATTTTTCAATTTTTGATTAATTTGCATGTCTGGGACTGTACAAATATGATTGTTTTGTGTGTAGCAATGAATGCAACTCAATGGCAGCTCGAAAAGCTCGATACATTGCTCTTATAGCATCTTAATACAAAAATTGCAAATTTGTAAAATTTGAAATTTCCATGTTTTTGACGTTTATTATGTGTGTTTTCGCATCAAAATAAAGGGGTTACCATCACAATCGATACATCGCTCTTATAGCATCCTATAACAAAAGTTGCAAATTTGTAAAATTTGAAATTTCCATGTTTTGACGTTTATTGTATGCGTTCGCATCTGAATGTAGTTTAGCATCAAAAAGAAGCAAAGTTCAAATTTTACAAATTTGTAATTTTTCAATTTTTGATTAATTTGCATGTCTGGGACTGTACAAATATGATTGTTTTGTGTGTAGCAATGAATGCAACTCAATGACAGCTCGAAAAGCTCGATACATTGCTCTTATAGCATCTTAATACAAAAATTGCAAATTTGTAAAATTTGAAATTTCCATGTTTTTGACGTTTATTATGTGTGTTTTCGCATCAGAATAAAGGGGTTTACCATCACAATCGATACATCGCTCTTCTAGCATCCTATAACAAAAGTTGCAAATTTGTAAAAGTTTGAAATTTCCATGTTTTGACGTTTATTCTATGCGTTTCGCATCTGAATAAAGTTTAGCATCAAAAAGAAGCAAAGTTCAAATTTTACAAATTTGCAATTTTTCAATTTTTGATTAATTTGCATGTCTGGGACTGTACAAATATGATTGTTTTGTGTGTAGCAATGAATGCAACTCAATGGCAGCTCGAAAAGCTCGATACATTGCTCTTATAGCATCTTAATACAAAAATTGCAAATTTGTAAAATTTGAAATTTCCATGTTTTTGACGTTTATTATGTGTGTTTTCGCATCAAAATAAAGGGGTTACCATCACAATCGATACATCGCTCTTATAGCATCCTATAACAAAAGTTGCAAATTTGTAAAATTTGAAATTTCCATGTTTTTGACGTTTATTGTATGCGTTTCGCATCTGAATGTAGTTTAGCATCAAAAAGAAGCAAAGTTCAAATTTTACAAATTTGTAATTTTTCAATTTTTGATTAATTTGCATGTCTGGGACTGTACAAATATGATTGTTTTGTGTGTAGCAATGAATGCAACTCAATGACAGCTCGAAAAGCTCGATACATTGCTCTTATAGCATCGTAATACAAAAATTGCAAATTTGTAAAATTTGAAATTTCCATGTTTTTGACGTTTATTATGTGTGTTTTCGCATCAGAATAAAGGGGGTTTACCATCACAATCGATACATCGCTCTTCTAGCATCCTAAAACAAAATTGCAAATTTGTAAAGTTTGAAATTTCCATGTTTTGACGTTTATTCTATGCGTTTCGCATCTGAATAAGTTTAGCATCAAAAAGAAGCAAAGTTCAAATTTTACAAATTTGCAATTTTTCAATTTTTGATTAATTTGCATGTCTGGGACTGTACAAATATGATTGTTTTGTGTGTAGCAATGAATGCAACTCAATGGCAGCTCGAAAAGCTCGATACATTGCTCTTATAGCATCTTAATACAAAAATTGCAAATTTGTAAAATTTGAAATTTCCATGTTTTGACGTTTATTATGTGTGTTTTCGCATCAAAATAAAGGGGTTACCATCACAATCGATACATCGCTCTTATAGCATCCTATAACAAAAGTTGCAAATTTGTAAAATTTGAAATTTCCATGTTTTTGACGTTTATTGTATGCGTTTCGCATCTGAATGTAGTTTAGCATCAAAAAGAAGCAAAGTTCAAATTTTACAAATTTGTAATTTTTCAATTTTTGATTAATTTGCATGTCTGGGACTGTACAAATATGATTGTTTTGTGTGTAGCAATGAATGCAACTCAATGACAGCTCGAAAAGCTCGATACATTGCTCTTATAGCATCGTAATACAAAAATTGCAAATTTGTAAAATTTGAAATTTCCATGTTTTTGACGTTTATTATGTGTGTTTTCGCATCAGAATAAAGGGGTTTACCATCACAATCGATACATCGCTCTTCTAGCATCCTAAAACAAAAGTTGCAAATTTGTAAAGTTTGAAATTTCCATGTTTTGACGTTTATTCTATGCGTTTCGCATCTGAATAAAGTTTAGCATCAAAAAGAAGCAAAGTTCAAATTTTACAAATTTGCAATTTTTCAATTTTTGATTAATTTGCATGTCTGGGACTGTACAAATATGATTGTTTTGTGTGTAGCAATGAATGCAACTCAATGGCAGCTCGAAAAGCTCGATACATTGCTCTTATAGCATCTTAATACAAAAATTGCAAATTTGTAAAATTTGAAATTTCCATGTTTTTGACGTTTATTATGTGTGTTTTCGCATCAAAATAAAGGGGTTCACCATCACAATCGATACATCGCTCTTATAGCATCCTATAACAAAAGTTGCAAATTTGTAAAATTTGAAATTTCCATGTTTTTGACGTTTATTGTATGCGTTTCGCATCTGAATGTAGTTTAGCATCAAAAAGAAGCAAAGTTCAAATTTTACAAATTTGTAATTTTTCAATTTTTGATTAATTTGCATGTCTGGGACTGTACAAATATGATTGTTTTGTGTGTAGCAATGAATGCAACTCAATGACAGCTCGAAAAGCTCGATACATTGCTCTTATAGCATCGTAATACAAAAATTGCAAATTTGTAAAATTTGAAATTTCCATGTTTTTGACGTTTATTATGTGTGTTTTCGCATCAGAATAAAGGGGTTTACCATCACAATCGATACATCGCTCTTCTAGCATCCTAAAACAAAAGTTGCAAATTTGTAAAGTTTGAAATTTCCATGTTTTGACGTTTATTCTATGCGTATCGCATCTGAATAAAGTTTAGCATCAAAAAGAAGCAAAGTTCAAATTTTACAAATTTGCAATTTTTCAATTTTTGATTAATTTGCATGTCTGGGACTGTACAAATATGATTGTTTTGTGTGTAGCAATGAATGCAACTCAATGGCAGCTCGAAAAGCTCGATACATTGCTCTTATAGCATCTTAATACAAAAATTGCAAATTTGTAAAATTTGAAATTTCCATGTTTTTGACGTTTATTATGTGTGTTTTCGCATCAAAATAAAGGGGTTCACCATCACAATCGATACATCGCTCTTATAGCATCCTATAACAAAAGTTGCAAATTTGTAAAATTTGAAATTTCCATGTTTTTGACGTTTATTGTATGCGTTTCGCATCTGAATGTAGTTTAGCATCAAAAAGAAGCAAAGTTCAAATTTTACAAATTTGTAATTTTTCAATTTTTGATTAATTTGCATGTCTGGGACTGTACAAATATGATTGTTTTGTGTGTAGCAATGAATGCAACTCAATGACAGCTCGAAAAGCTCGATACATTGCTCTTATAGCATCGTAATACAAAAATTGCAAATTTGTAAAATTTGAAATTTCCATGTTTTTGACGTTTATTATGTGTGTTTTCGCATCAGAATAAAGGGGTTTACCATCACAATCGATACATCGCTCTTCTAGCATCCTAAAACAAAAGTTGCAAATTTGTAAAGTTTGAAATTTCCATGTTTTGACGTTTATTCTATGCGTTTCGCATCTGAATAAAGTTTAGCATCAAAAAGAAGCAAAGTTCAAATTTTACAAATTTGCAATTTTTCAATTTTTGATTAATTTGCATGTCTGGGACTGTACAAATATGATTGTTTTGTGTGTAGCAATGAATGCAACTCAATGGCAGCTCGAAAAGCTCGATACATTGCTCTTATAGCATCTTAATACAAAAATTGCAAATTTGTAAAATTTGAAATTTCCATGTTTTTGACGTTTATTATGTGTGTTTTCGCATCAAAATAAAGGGGTTACCATCACAATCGATACATCGCTCTTATAGCATCCTATAACAAAAGTTGCAAATTTGTAAAATTTGAAATTTCCATGTTTTTGACGTTTATTGTATGCGTTTCGCATCTGAATGTAGTTTAGCATCAAAAAGAAGCAAAGTTCAAATTTTACAAATTTGTAATTTTTCAATTTTTGATTAATTTGCATGTCTGGGACTGTACAAATATGATTGTTTTGTGTGTAGCAATGAATGCAACTCAATGACAGCTCGAAAAGCTCGATACATTGCTCTTATAGCATCGTAATACAAAAATTGCAAATTTGTAAAATTTGAAATTTCCATGTTTTTGACGTTTATTATGTGTGTTTTCGCATCAGAATAAAGGGGTTTACCATCACAATCGATACATCGCTCTTCTAGCATCCTAAAACAAAAGTTGCAAATTTGTAAAGTTTGAAATTTCCATGTTTTGACGTTTATTCTATGCGTTTCGCATCTGAATAAAGTTTAGCATCAAAAAGAAGCAAAGTTCAAATTTTACAAATTTGCAATTTTTCAATTTTTGATTAATTTGCATGTCTGGGACTGTACAAATATGATTGTTTTGTGTGTAGCAATGAATGCAACTCAATGGCAGCTCGAAAAGCTCGATACATTGCTCTTATAGCATCTTAATACAAAAATTGCAAATTTGTAAAATTTGAAATTTCCATGTTTTTGACGTTTATTATGTGTGTTTTCGCATCAGAATAAAGGGGTTTACCATCACAATCGATACATCGCTCTTATAGCATCCTATAACAAAAGTTGCAAATTTGTAAAAGTTTGAAATTTCCATGTTTTGACGTTTATTCTATGCGTTTCGCATCTGAATGTAAGTTTAGCATCAAAAAGAAGCAAAGTTCAAATTTTACAAATTTGCAATTTTTCAATTTTTGATTAATTTGCATGTCTGGGACTGTACAAATATGATTGTTTTGTGTGTAGCAATGAATGCAACTCAATGGACAGCTCGAAAAGCTCGATACATTGCTCTTATAGCATCGTAATACAAAAATTGCAAATTTGTAAAATTTGAAATTTCCATGTTTTTGACGTTTATTATGTGTGTTTTCGCATCAAATAAAGGGGTTTACCATCACAATCGATACATCGCTCTTATAGCATCCTATAACAAAAGTTGCAAATTTGTAAAATTTGAAATTTCCATGTTTTTGACGTTTATTCTATGCGTTTCGCATCTGAATGTAAGTTTAGCATCAAAAAGAAGCAAAGTTCAAATTTTACAAATTTGTAATTTTTCAATTTTTGATTAATTTGCATGTCTGGGACTGTACAAATATGATTGTTTTGTGTGTAGCAATGAATGCAACTCAATGACAGCTCGAAAAGCTCGATACATTGCTCTTATAGCATCGTAATACAAAAATTGCAAATTTGTAAAATTTGAAATTTCCATGTTTTTGACGTTTATTATGTGTGTTTTCGCATCAGAATAAAGGGGTTTACCATCACAATCGATACATCGCTCTTATAGCATCCTAAAACAAAAGTTGCAAATTTGTAAAGTTTGAAATTTCCATGTTTTGACGTTTATTCTATGCGTTTCGCATCTGAATAAAGTTTAGCATCAAAAAGAAGCAAAGTTCAAATTTTACAAATTTGCAATTTTTCAATTTTTGATTAATTTGCATGTCTGGGACTGTACAAATATGATTGTTTTGTGTGTAGCAATGAATGCAACTCAATGGCAGCTCGAAAAGCTCGATACATTGCTCTTATAGCATCTTAATACAAAAATTGCAAATTTGTAAAATTTGAAATTTCCATGTTTTGACGTTTATTATGTGTGTTTTCGCATCAAAATAAAGGGGGTTACCATCACAATCGATACATCGCTCTTATAGCATCCTATAACAAAAGTTGCAAATTTGTAAAATTTGAAATTTCCATGTTTTTGACGTTTATTGTATGCGTTTCGCATCTGAATGTAGTTTAGCATCAAAAAGAAGCAAAGTTCAAATTTTACAAATTTGTAATTTTTCAATTTTTGATTAATTTGCATGTCTGGGACTGTACAAATATGATTGTTTTGTGTGTAGCAATGAATGCAACTCAATGACAGCTCGAAAAGCTCGATACATTGCTCTTATAGCATCGTAATACAAAAATTGCAAATTTGTAAAATTTGAAATTTCCATGTTTTTGACGTTTATTATGTGTGTTTTCGCATCAGAATAAAGGGGTTTACCATCACAATCGATACATCGCTCTTCTAGCATCCTAAAACAAAAGTTGCAAATTTGTAAAGTTTGAAATTTCCATGTTTTGACGTTTATTCTATGCGTTTCGCATCTGAATAAAGTTTAGCATCAAAAAGAAGCAAAGTTCAAATTTTACAAATTTGCAATTTTTCAATTTTTGATTAATTTGCATGTCTGGGACTGTACAAATATGATTGTTTTGTGTGTAGCAATGAATGCAACTCAATGGCAGCTCGAAAAGCTCGATACATTGCTCTTATAGCATCTTAATACAAAAATTGCAAATTTGTAAAATTTGAAATTTCCATGTTTTTGACGTTTATTATGTGTGTTTTCGCATCAAAATAAAGGGGGTTACCATCACAATCGATACATCGCTCTTATAGCATCCTATAACAAAAGTTGCAAATTTGTAAAATTTGAAATTTCCATGTTTTTGACGTTTATTGTATGCGTTTCGCATCTGAATGTAGTTTAGCATCAAAAAGAAGCAAAGTTCAAATTTTACAAATTTGTAATTTTTCAATTTTTGATTAATTTGCATGTCTGGGACTGTACAAATATGATTGTTTTGTGTGTAGCAATGAATGCAACTCAATGACAGCTCGAAAAGCTCGATACATTGCTCTTATAGCATCGTAATACAAAAATTGCAAATTTGTAAAATTTGAAATTTCCATGTTTTTGACGTTTATTATGTGTGTTTTCGCATCAGAATAAAGGGGTTTACCATCACAATCGATACATCGCTCTTCTAGCATCCTAAAACAAAAGTTGCAAATTTGTAAAGTTTGAAATTTCCATGTTTTGACGTTTATTCTATGCGTTTCGCATCTGAATAAAGTTTAGCATCAAAAAGAAGCAAAGTTCAAATTTTACAAATTTGCAATTTTTCAATTTTTGATTAATTTGCATGTCTGGGACTGTACAAATATGATTGTTTTGTGTGTAGCAATGAATGCAACTCAATGGCAGCTCGAAAAGCTCGATACATTGCTCTTATAGCATCTTAATACAAAAATTGCAAATTTGTAAAATTTGAAATTTCCATGTTTTGACGTTTATTATGTGTGTTTTCGCATCAAAATAAAGGGGGTTACCATCACAATCGATACATCGCTCTTATAGCATCCTATAACAAAAGTTGCAAATTTGTAAAATTTGAAATTTCCATGTTTTTGACGTTTATTGTATGCGTTTCGCATCTGAATGTAGTTTAGCATCAAAAAGAAGCAAAGTTCAAATTTTACAAATTTGTAATTTTTCAATTTTTGATTAATGTGCATGTCTGGGACTGTACAAATATGATTGTTTTGTGTGTAGCAATGAATGCAACTCAATGACAGCTCGAAAAGCTCGATACATTGCTCTTATAGCATCGTAATACAAAAATTGCAAATTTGTAAAATTTGAAATTTCCATGTTTTTGACGTTTATTATGTGTGTTTTCGCATCAGAATAAAGGGGTTTACCATCACAATCGATACATCGCTCTTCTAGCATCCTAAAACAAAAGTTGCAAATTTGTAAAGTTTGAAATTTCCATGTTTTGACGTTTATTCTATGCGTTATCGCATCTGAATAAAGTTTAGCATCAAAAAGAAGCAAAGTTCAAATTTTACAAATTTGCAATTTTTCAATTTTTGATTAATTTGCATGTCTGGGACTGTACAAATATGATTGTTTTGTGTGTAGCAATGAATGCAACTCAATGGCAGCTCGAAAAGCTCGATACATTGCTCTTATAGCATCTTAATACAAAAATTGCAAATTTGTAAAATTTGAAATTTCCATGTTTTGACGTTTATTATGTGTGTTTTCGCATCAAAATAAAGGGGTTCACCATCACAATCGATACATCGCTCTTATAGCATCCTATAACAAAAGTTGCAAATTTGTAAAATTTGAAATTTCCATGTTTTTGACGTTTATTGTATGCGTTTCGCATCTGAATGTAGTTTAGCATCAAAAAGAAGCAAAGTTCAAATTTTACAAATTTGTAATTTTTCAATTTTTGATTAATTTGCATGTCTGGGACTGTACAAATATGATTGTTTTGTGTGTAGCAATGAATGCAACTCAATGACAGCTCGAAAAGCTCGATACATTGCTCTTATAGCATCGTAATACAAAAATTGCAAATTTGTAAAATTTGAAATTTCCATGTTTTTGACGTTTATTATGTGTGTTTTCGCATCAGAATAAAGGGGTTTACCATCACAATCGATACATCGCTCTTCTAGCATCCTAAAACAAAAGTTGCAAATTTGTAAAGTTTGAAATTTCCATGTTTTGACGTTTATTCTATGCGTTTCGCATCTGAATAAAGTTTAGCATCAAAAAGAAGCAAAGTTCAAATTTTACAAATTTGCAATTTTTCAATTTTTGATTAATTTGCATGTCTGGGACTGTACAAATATGATTGTTTTGTGTGTAGCAATGAATGCAACTCAATGGCAGCTCGAAAAGCTCGATACATTGCTCTTATAGCATCTTAATACAAAAATTGCAAATTTGTAAAATTTGAAATTTCCATGTTTTGACGTTTATTATGTGTGTTTTCGCATCAAAATAAAGGGGTTACCATCACAATCGATACATCGCTCTTATAGCATCCTATAACAAAAGTTGCAAATTTGTAAAATTTGAAATTTCCATGTTTTTGACGTTTATTGTATGCGTTTCGCATCTGAATGTAGTTTAGCATCAAAAAGAAGCAAAGTTCAAATTTTACAAATTTGTAATTTTTCAATTTTTGATTAATTTGCATGTCTGGGACTGTACAAATATGATTGTTTTGTGTGTAGCAATGAATGCAACTCAATGACAGCTCGAAAAGCTCGATACATTGCTCTTATAGCATCGTAATACAAAAATTGCAAATTTGTAAAATTTGAAATTTCCATGTTTTTGACGTTTATTATGTGTGTTTTCGCATCAGAATAAAGGGGTTTACCATCACAATCGATACATCGCTCTTCTAGCATCCTAAAACAAAAGTTGCAAATTTGTAAAGTTTGAAATTTCCATGTTTTGACGTTTATTCTATGCGTTTCGCATCTGAATAAAGTTTAGCATCAAAAAGAAGCAAAGTTCAAATTTTACAAATTTGCAATTTTTCAATTTTTGATTAATTTGCATGTCTGGGACTGTACAAATATGATTGTTTTGTGTGTAGCAATGAATGCAACTCAATGGCAGCTCGAAAAGCTCGATACATTGCTCTTATAGCATCTTAATACAAAAATTGCAAATTTGTAAAATTTGAAATTTCCATGTTTTTGACGTTTATTATGTGTGTTTTCGCATCAAAATAAAGGGGTTACCATCACAATCGATACATCGCTCTTATAGCATCCTATAACAAAAGTTGCAAATTTGTAAAATTTGAAATTTCCATGTTTTTGACGTTTATTGTATGCGTTTCGCATCTGAATGTAGTTTAGCATCAAAAAGAAGCAAAGTTCAAATTTTACAAATTTGTAATTTTTCAATTTTTGATTAATTTGCATGTCTGGGACTGTACAAATATGATTGTTTTGTGTGTAGCAATGAATGCAACTCAATGACAGCTCGAAAAGCTCGATACATTGCTCTTATAGCATCGTAATACAAAAATTGCAAATTTGTAAAATTTGAAATTTCCATGTTTTTGACGTTTATTATGTGTGTTTTCGCATCAGAATAAAGGGGTTTACCATCACAATCGATACATCGCTCTTCTAGCATCCTAAAACAAAAGTTTCAAATTTGTAAAGTTTGAAATTTCCATGTTTTGACGTTTATTCTATGCGTATCGCATCTGAATAAAGTTTAGCATCAAAAAGAAGCAAAGTTCAAATTTTACAAATTTGCAATTTTTCAATTTTTGATTAATTTGCATGTCTGGGACTGTACAAATATGATTGTTTTGTGTGTAGCAATGAATGCAACTCAATGGCAGCTCGAAAAGCTCGATACATTGCTCTTATAGCATCTTAATACAAAAATTGCAAATTTGTAAAATTTGAAATTTCCATGTTTTTGACGTTTATTATGTGTGTTTTCGCATCAAAATAAAGGGGGTTACCATCACAATCGATACATCGCTCTTATAGCATCCTATAACAAAAGTTGCAAATTTGTAAAATTTGAAATTTCCATGTTTTTGACGTTTATTGTATGCGTTTCGCATCTGAATGTAGTTTAGCATCAAAAAGAAGCAAAGTTCAAATTTTACAAATTTGTAATTTTTCAATTTTTGATTAATTTGCATGTCTGGGACTGTACAAATATGATTGTTTTGTGTGTAGCAATGAATGCAACTCAATGACAGCTCGAAAAGCTCGATACATTGCTCTTATAGCATCGTAATACAAAAATTGCAAATTTGTAAAATTTGAAATTTCCATGTTTTTGACGTTTATTATGTGTGTTTTCGCATCAGAATAAAGGGGTTTACCATCACAATCGATACATCGCTCTTCTAGCATCCTAAACAAAAGTTGCAAATTTGTAAAGTTTGAAATTTCCATGTTTTGACGTTTATTCTATGCGTTTCGCATCTGAATAAAGTTTAGCATCAAAAAGAAGCAAAGTTCAAATTTTACAAATTTGCAATTTTTCAATTTTTGATTAATTTGCATGTCTGGGACTGTACAAATATGATTGTTTTGTGTGTAGCAATGAATGCAACTCAATGGCAGCTCGAAAAGCTCGATACATTGCTCTTATAGCATCTTAATACAAAAATTGCAAATTTGTAAAATTTGAAATTTCCATGTTTTTGACGTTTATTATGTGTGTTTTCGCATCAAAATAAAGGGGTTACCATCACAATCGATACATCGCTCTTATAGCATCCTATAACAAAAGTTGCAAATTTGTAAAATTTGAAATTTCCATGTTTTTGACGTTTATTGTATGCGTTTCGCATCTGAATGTAGTTTAGCATCAAAAAGAAGCAAAGTTCAAATTTTACAAATTTGTAATTTTTCAATTTTTGATTAATTTGCATGTCTGGGACTGTACAAATATGATTGTTTTGTGTGTAGCAATGAATGCAACTCAATGACAGCTCGAAAAGCTCGATACATTGCTCTTATAGCATCGTAATACAAAAATTGCAAATTTGTAAAATTTGAAATTTCCATGTTTTTGACGTTTATTATGTGTGTTTTCGCATCAGAATAAAGGGGTTACCATCACAATCGATACATCGCTCTTCTAGCATCCTATAACAAAAGTTGCAAATTTGTAAAGTTTGAAATTTCCATGTTTTGACGTTTATTCTATGCGTTTCGCATCTGAATAAAGTTTAGCATCAAAAAGAAGCAAAGTTCAAATTTTACAAATTTGCAATTTTTCAATTTTGATTAATTTGCATGTCTGGGACTGTACAAATATGATTGTTTTGTGTGTAGCAATGAATGCAACTCAATGGCAGCTCGAAAAGCTCGATACATTGCTCTTATAGCATCTTAATACAAAAATTGCAAATTTGTAAAATTTGAAATTTCCATGTTTTTGACGTTTATTATGTGTGTTTTCGCATCAAAATAAAGGGGTTACCATCACAATCGATACATCGCTCTTATAGCATCCTATAACAAAAGTTGCAAATTTGTAAAATTTGAAATTTCCATGTTTTGACGTTTATTCTATGCGTTTCGCATCTGAATAAGTTTAGCATCAAAAAGAAGCAAAGTTCAAATTTTACAAATTTGCAATTTTTCAATTTTTGATTAATTTGCATGTCTGGGACTGTACAAATATGATTGTTTTGTGTGTAGCAATGAATGCAACTCAATGGCAGCTCGAAAAGCTCGATACATTGCTCTTATAGCATCTTAATACAAAAATTGCAAATTTGTAAAATTTGAAATTTCCATGTTTTTGACGTTTATTATGTGTGTTTTCGCATCAAAATAAAGGGGTTACCATCACAATCGATACATCGCTCTTATAGCATCCTATAACAAAAGTTGCAAATTTGTAAAATTTGAAATTTCCATGTTTTTGACGTTTATTGTATGCGTTTCGCATCTGAATGTAGTTTAGCATCAAAAAGAAGCAAAGTTCAAATTTTACAAATTTGTAATTTTTCAATTTTTGATTAATTTGCATGTCTGGGACTGTACAAATATGATTGTTTTGTGTGTAGCAATGAATGCAACTCAATGACAGCTCGAAAAGCTCGATACATTGCTCTTATAGCATCGTAATACAAAAATTGCAAATTTGTAAAATTTGAAATTTCCATGTTTTGACGTTTATTATGTGTGTTTTCGCATCAGAATAAAGGGGTTTACCATCACAATCGATACATCGCTCTTATAGCATCCTAAAACAAAAGTTGCAAATTTGTAAAGTTTGAAATTTCCATGTTTTGACGTTTATTCTATGCGTTTCGCATCTGAATAAAGTTTAGCATCAAAAAGAAGCAAAGTTCAAATTTTACAAATTTGCAATTTTTCAATTTTTGATTAATTTGCATGTCTGGGACTGTACAAATATGATTGTTTTGTGTGTAGCAATGAATGCAACTCAATGGCAGCTCGAAAAGCTCGATACATTGCTCTTATAGCATCTTAATACAAAAATTGCAAATTTGTAAAATTTGAAATTTCCATGTTTTTGACGTTTATTATGTGTGTTTTCGCATCAAAATAAAGGGGGTTACCATCACAATCGATACATCGCTCTTATAGCATCCTATAACAAAAGTTGCAAATTTGTAAAATTTGAAATTTCCATGTTTTTGACGTTTATTGTATGCGTTTCGCATCTGAATGTAGTTTAGCATCAAAAAGAAGCAAAGTTCAAATTTTACAAATTTGTAATTTTTCAATTTTTGATTAATTTGCATGTCTGGGACTGTACAAATATGATTGTTTTGTGTGTAGCAATGAATGCAACTCAATGACAGCTCGAAAAGCTCGATACATTGCTCTTATAGCATCGTAATACAAAAATTGCAAATTTGTAAAATTTGAAATTTCCATGTTTTTGACGTTTATTATGTGTGTTTTCGCATCAGAATAAAGGGGTTTACCATCACAATCGATACATCGCTCTTCTAGCATCCTAAAACAAAAGTTGCAAATTTGTAAAGTTTGAAATTTCCATGTTTTGACGTTTATTCTATGCGTTTCGCATCTGAATAAAGTTTAGCATCAAAAAGAAGCAAAGTTCAAATTTTACAAATTTGCAATTTTTCAATTTTTGATTAATTTGCATGTCTGGGACTGTACAAATATGATTGTTTTGTGTGTAGCAATGAATGCAACTCAATGGCAGCTCGAAAAGCTCGATACATTGCTCTTATAGCATCTTAATACAAAAATTGCAAATTTGTAAAATTTGAAATTTCCATGTTTTGACGTTTATTATGTGTGTTTTCGCATCAAAATAAAGGGGGTTACCATCACAATCGATACATCGCTCTTATAGCATCCTATAACAAAAGTTGCAAATTTGTAAAATTTGAAATTTCCATGTTTTTGACGTTTATTGTATGCGTTTCGCATCTGAATGTAGTTTAGCATCAAAAAGAAGCAAAGTTCAAATTTTACAAATTTGTAATTTTTCAATTTTTGATTAATTTGCATGTCTGGGACTGTACAAATATGATTGTTTTGTGTGTAGCAATGAATGCAACTCAATGACAGCTCGAAAAGCTCGATACATTGCTCTTATAGCATCGTAATACAAAAATTGCAAATTTGTAAAATTTGAAATTTCCATGTTTTGACGTTTATTATGTGTGTTTTCGCATCAGAATAAAGGGGTTACCATCACAATCGATACATCGCTCTTCTAGCATCCTAAAACAAAAGTTGCAAATTTGTAAAAGTTTGAAATTTCCATGTTTTGACGTTTATTCTATGCGTTTCGCATCTGAATAAAGTTTAGCATCAAAAAGAAGCAAAGTTCAAATTTTACAAATTTGCAATTTTTCAATTTTTGATTAATTTGCATGTCTGGGACTGTACAAATATGATTGTTTTGTGTGTAGCAATGAATGCAACTCAATGGCAGCTCGAAAAGCTCGATACATTGCTCTTATAGCATCTTAATACAAAAATTGCAAATTTGTAAAATTTGAAATTTCCATGTTTTTGACGTTTATTATGTGTGTTTTCGCATCAAAATAAAGGGGTTACCATCACAATCGATACATCGCTCTTATAGCATCCTATAACAAAAGTTGCAAATTTGTAAAATTTGAAATTTCCATGTTTTTGACGTTTATTCTATGCGTTTCGCATCTGAATTAAGTTTAGCATCAAAAAGAAGCAAAGTTCAAATTTTACAAATTTGCAATTTTTCAATTTTTGATTAATTTGCATGTCTGGGACTGTACAAATATGATTGTTTTGTGTGTAGCAATGAATGCAACTCAATGGCAGCTCGAAAAGCTCGATACATTGCTCTTATAGCATCTTAATACAAAAATTGCAAATTTGTAAAATTTGAAATTTCCATGTTTTTGACGTTTATTATGTGTGTTTTCGCATCAAAATAAAGGGGTTCACCATCACAATCGATACATCGCTCTTATAGCATCCTATAACAAAAGTTGCAAATTTGTAAAATTTGAAATTTCCATGTTTTTGACGTTTATTGTATGCGTTTCGCATCTGAATGTAGTTTAGCATCAAAAAGAAGCAAAGTTCAAATTTTACAAATTTGTAATTTTTCAATTTTTGATTAATGTGCATGTCTGGGACTGTACAAATATGATTGTTTTGTGTGTAGCAATGAATGCAACTCAATGACAGCTCGAAAAGCTCGATACATTGCTCTTATAGCATCTTAATACAAAAATTGCAAATTTGTAAAATTTGAAATTTCCATGTTTTTGACGTTTATTATGTGTGTTTTCGCATCAAATAAAGGGGTTTACCATCACAATCGATACATCGCTCTTATAGCATCCTATAACAAAAGTTGCAAATTTGTAAAGTTTGAAATTTCCATGTTTTTGACGTTTATTCTATGCGTTTCGCATCTGAATAAGTTTAGCATCAAAAAGAAGCAAAGTTCAAATTTTACAAATTTGCAATTTTTCAATTTTTGATTAATTTGCATGTCTGGGACTGTACAAATATGATTGTTTTGTGTGTAGCAATGAATGCAACTCAATGGCAGCTCGAAAAGCTCGATACATTGCTCTTATAGCATCTTAATACAAAAATTGCAAATTTGTAAAATTTGAAATTTCCATGTTTTTGACGTTTATTATGTGTGTTTTCGCATCAAAATAAAGGGGTTACCATCACAATCGATACATCGCTCTTATAGCATCCTATAACAAAAGTTGCAAATTTGTAAAATTTGAAATTTCCATGTTTTGACGTTTATTCTATGCGTTTCGCATCTGAATAAGTTTAGCATCAAAAAGAAGCAAAGTTCAAATTTTACAAATTTGCAATTTTTCAATTTTTGATTAATTTGCATGTCTGGGACTGTACAAATATGATTGTTTTGTGTGTAGCAATGAATGCAACTCAATGGCAGCTCGAAAAGCTCGATACATTGCTCTTATAGCATCTTAATACAAAAATTGCAAATTTGTAAAATTTGAAATTTCCATGTTTTGACGTTTATTATGTGTGTTTTCGCATCAAATAAAGGGGGTTACCATCACAATCGATACATCGCTCTTATAGCATCCTATAACAAAAGTTGCAAATTTGTAAAATTTGAAATTTCCATGTTTTTGACGTTTATTGTATGCGTTTCGCATCTGAATGTAAGTTTAGCATCAAAAAGAAGCAAAGTTCAAATTTTACAAATTTGTAATTTTTCAATTTTTGATTAATTTGCATGTCTGGGACTGTACAAATATGATTGTTTTGTGTGTAGCAATGAATGCAACTCAATGACAGCTCGAAAAGCTCGATACATTGCTCTTATAGCATCTTAATACAAAAATTGCAAATTTGTAAAATTTGAAATTTCCATGTTTTTGACGTTTATTATGTGTGTTTTCGCATCAGAATAAAGGGGTTTACCATCACAATCGATACATCGCTCTTATAGCATCCTATAACAAAAGTTGCAAATTTGTAAAGTTTGAAATTTCCATGTTTTGACGTTTATTCTATGCGTTTCGCATCTGAATAAGTTTAGCATCAAAAAGAAGCAAAGTTCAAATTTTACAAATTTGCAATTTTTCAATTTTTGATTAATTTGCATGTCTGGGACTGTACAAATATGATTGTTTTGTGTGTAGCAATGAATGCAACTCAATGGCAGCTCGAAAAGCTCGATACATTGCTCTTATAGCATCTTAATACAAAAATTGCAAATTTGTAAAATTTGAAATTTCCATGTTTTTGACGTTTATTATGTGTGTTTTCGCATCAAAATAAAGGGGGTTACCATCACAATCGATACATCGCTCTTATAGCATCCTATAACAAAAGTTGCAAATTTGTAAAATTTGAAATTTCCATGTTTTTGACGTTTATTGTATGCGTTTCGCATCTGAATGTAGTTTAGCATCAAAAAGAAGCAAAGTTCAAATTTTACAAATTTGTAATTTTTCAATTTTTGATTAATTTGCATGTCTGGGACTGTACAAATATGATTGTTTTGTGTGTAGCAATGAATGCAACTCAATGACAGCTCGAAAAGCTCGATACATTGCTCTTATAGCATCGTAATACAAAAATTGCAAATTTGTAAAATTTGAAATTTCCATGTTTTTGACGTTTATTATGTGTGTTTTCGCATCAGAATAAAGGGGTTTACCATCACAATCGATACATCGCTCTTCTAGCATCCTATAACAAAAGTTGCAAATTTGTAAAGTTTGAAATTTCCATGTTTTGACGTTTATTCTATGCGTTTCGCATCTGAATAAAGTTTAGCATCAAAAAGAAGCAAAGTTCAAATTTTACAAATTTGCAATTTTTCAATTTTTGATTAATTTGCATGTCTGGGACTGTACAAATATGATTGTTTTGTGTGTAGCAATGAATGCAACTCAATGGCAGCTCGAAAAGCTCGATACATTGCTCTTATAGCATCTTAATACAAAAATTGCAAATTTGTAAAATTTGAAATTTCCATGTTTTGACGTTTATTATGTGTGTTTTCGCATCAAAATAAAGGGGGTTACCATCACAATCGATACATCGCTCTTATAGCATCCTATAACAAAAGTTGCAAATTTGTAAAATTTGAAATTTCCATGTTTTTGACGTTTATTGTATGCGTTTCGCATCTGAATGTAGTTTAGCATCAAAAAGAAGCAAAGTTCAAATTTTACAAATTTGTAATTTTTCAATTTTTGATTAATTTGCATGTCTGGGACTGTACAAATATGATTGTTTTGTGTGTAGCAATGAATGCAACTCAATGACAGCTCGAAAAGCTCGATACATTGCTCTTATAGCATCGTAATACAAAAATTGCAAATTTGTAAAATTTGAAATTTCCATGTTTTTGACGTTTATTATGTGTGTTTTCGCATCAGAATAAAGGGGTTTACCATCACAATCGATACATCGCTCTTCTAGCATCCTAAACAAAAGTTGCAAATTTGTAAAGTTTGAAATTTCCATGTTTTGACGTTTATTCTATGCGTTTCGCATCTGAATAAAGTTTAGCATCAAAAAGAAGCAAAGTTCAAATTTTACAAATTTGCAATTTTTCAATTTTTGATTAATTTGCATGTCTGGGACTGTACAAATATGATTGTTTTGTGTGTAGCAATGAATGCAACTCAATGGCAGCTCGAAAAGCTCGATACATTGCTCTTATAGCATCTTAATACAAAAATTGCAAATTTGTAAAATTTGAAATTTCCATGTTTTGACGTTTATTATGTGTGTTTTCGCATCAAAATAAAGGGGGTTACCATCACAATCGATACATCGCTCTTATAGCATCCTATAACAAAAGTTGCAAATTTGTAAAATTTGAAATTTCCATGTTTTTGACGTTTATTGTATGCGTTTCGCATCTGAATGTAGTTTAGCATCAAAAAGAAGCAAAGTTCAAATTTTACAAATTTGTAATTTTTCAATTTTTGATTAATTTGCATGTCTGGGACTGTACAAATATGATTGTTTTGTGTGTAGCAATGAATGCAACTCAATGACAGCTCGAAAAGCTCGATACATTGCTCTTATAGCATCGTAATACAAAAATTGCAAATTTGTAAAATTTGAAATTTCCATGTTTTTGACGTTTATTATGTGTGTTTTCGCATCAGAATAAAGGGGTTTACCATCACAATCGATACATCGCTCTTCTAGCATCCTATAACAAAAGTTGCAAATTTGTAAAGTTTGAAATTTCCATGTTTTGACGTTTATTCTATGCGTTTCGCATCTGAATAAAGTTTAGCATCAAAAAGAAGCAAAGTTCAAATTTTACAAATTTGCAATTTTTCAATTTTTGATTAATTTGCATGTCTGGGACTGTACAAATATGATTGTTTTGTGTGTAGCAATGAATGCAACTCAATGGCAGCTCGAAAAGCTCGATACATTGCTCTTATAGCATCTTAATACAAAAATTGCAAATTTGTAAAATTTGAAATTTCCATGTTTTTGACGTTTATTATGTGTGTTTTCGCATCAAAATAAAGGGGGTTACCATCACAATCGATACATCGCTCTTATAGCATCCTATAACAAAAGTTGCAAATTTGTAAAATTTGAAATTTCCATGTTTTTGACGTTTATTGTATGCGTTTCGCATCTGAATGTAGTTTAGCATCAAAAAGAAGCAAAGTTCAAATTTTACAAATTTGTAATTTTTCAATTTTTGATTAATTTGCATGTCTGGGACTGTACAAATATGATTGTTTTGTGTGTAGCAATGAATGCAACTCAATGACAGCTCGAAAAGCTCGATACATTGCTCTTATAGCATCGTAATACAAAAATTGCAAATTTGTAAAATTTGAAATTTCCATGTTTTTGACGTTTATTATGTGTGTTTTCGCATCAGAATAAAGGGGTTTACCATCACAATCGATACATCGCTCTTATAGCATCCTATAAACAAAAGTTGCAAATTTGTAAAGTTTGAAATTTCCATGTTTTGACGTTTATTCTATGCGTTTCGCATCTGAATAAGTTTAGCATCAAAAAGAAGCAAAGTTCAAATTTTACAAATTTGTAATTTTTCAATTTTTGATTAATTTGCATGTCTGGGACTGTACAAATATGATTGTTTTGTGTGTAGCAATGAATGCAACTCAATGGCAGCTCGAAAAGCTCGATACATTGCTCTTATAGCATCTTAATACAAAAATTGCAAATTTGTAAAATTTGAAATTTCCATGTTTTGACGTTTATTATGTGTGTTTTCGCATCAAAATAAAGGGGGTTACCATCACAATCGATACATCGCTCTTATAGCATCCTATAACAAAAGTTGCAAATTTGTAAAATTTGAAATTTCCATGTTTTTGACGTTTATTGTATGCGTTTCGCATCTGAATTAAAGTTTAGCATCAAAAAGAAGCAAAGTTCAAATTTTACAAATTTGCAATTTTTCAATTTTTGATTAATTTGCATGTCTGGGACTGTACAAATATGATTGTTTTGTGTGTAGCAATGAATGCAACTCAATGGCAGCTCGAAAAGCTCGATACATTGCTCTTATAGCATCTTAATACAAAAATTGCAAATTTGTAAAATTTGAAATTTCCATGTTTTTGACGTTTATTATGTGTGTTTTCGCATCAAAATAAAGGGGTTACCATCACAATCGATACATCGCTCTTATAGCATCCTATAACAAAAGTTGCAAATTTGTAAAATTTGAAATTTCCATGTTTTGACGTTTATTCGTATGCGTTTCGCATCTGAATGTAAGTTTAGCATCAAAAAGAAGCAAAGTTCAAATTTTACAAATTTGTAATTTTTCAATTTTTGATTAATTTGCATGTCTGGGACTGTACAAATATGATTGTTTTGTGTGTAGCAATGAATGCAACTCAATGGCAGCTCGAAAAGCTCGATACATTGCTCTTATAGCATCTTAATACAAAAATTGCAAATTTGTAAAATTTGAAATTTCCATGTTTTTGACGTTTATTATGTGTGTTTTCGCATCAGAATAAAGGGGTTACCATCACAATCGATACATCGCTCTTATAGCATCCTATAACAAAAGTTGCAAATTTGTAAAGTTTGAAATTTCCATGTTTTGACGTTTATTCTATGCGTTTCGCATCTGAATTAAGTTTAGCATCAAAAAGAAGCAAAGTTCAAATTTTACAAATTTGCAATTTTTCAATTTTTGATTAATTTGCATGTCTGGGACTGTACAAATATGATTGTTTTGTGTGTAGCAATGAATGCAACTCAATGGCAGCTCGAAAAGCTCGATACATTGCTCTTATAGCATCTTAATACAAAAATTGCAAATTTGTAAAATTTGAAATTTCCATGTTTTTGACGTTTATTATGTGTGTTTTCGCATCAAAATAAAGGGGTTACCATCACAATCGATACATCGCTCTTATAGCATCCTATAACAAAAGTTGCAAATTTGTAAAATTTGAAATTTCCATGTTTTGACGTTTATTGTATGCGTTTCGCATCTGAATGTAAGTTTAGCATCAAAAAGAAGCAAAGTTCAAATTTTACAAATTTGTAATTTTTCAATTTTTGATTAATTTGCATGTCTGGGACTGTACAAATATGATTGTTTTGTGTGTAGCAATGAATGCAACTCAATGACAGCTCGAAAAGCTCGATACATTGCTCTTATAGCATCGTAATACAAAAATTGCAAATTTGTAAAATTTGAAATTTCCATGTTTTTGACGTTTATTATGTGTGTTTTCGCATCAGAATAAAGGGGTTTACCATCACAATCGATACATCGCTCTTCTAGCATCCTAAACAAAAGTTGCAAATTTGTAAAGTTTGAAATTTCCATGTTTTGACGTTTATTCTATGCGTTTCGCATCTGAATAAAGTTTAGCATCAAAAAGAAGCAAAGTTCAAATTTTACAAATTTGCAATTTTTCAATTTTTGATTAATTTGCATGTCTGGGACTGTACAAATATGATTGTTTTGTGTGTAGCAATGAATGCAACTCAATGGCAGCTCGAAAAGCTCGATACATTGCTCTTATAGCATCTTAATACAAAAATTGCAAATTTGTAAAATTTGAAATTTCCATGTTTTTGACGTTTATTATGTGTGTTTTCGCATCAAAATAAAGGGGTTACCATCACAATCGATACATCGCTCTTATAGCATCCTATAACAAAAGTTGCAAATTTGTAAAATTTGAAATTTCCATGTTTTTGACGTTTATTGTATGCGTTTCGCATCTGAATGTAGTTTAGCATCAAAAAGAAGCAAAGTTCAAATTTTACAAATTTGTAATTTTTCAATTTTTGATTAATTTGCATGTCTGGGACTGTACAAATATGATTGTTTTGTGTGTAGCAATGAATGCAACTCAATGACAGCTCGAAAAGCTCGATACATTGCTCTTATAGCATCGTAATACAAAAATTGCAAATTTGTAAAATTTGAAATTTCCATGTTTTGACGTTTATTATGTGTGTTTTCGCATCAGAATAAAGGGGTTTACCATCACAATCGATACATCGCTCTTCTAGCATCCTAAAACAAAAGTTGCAAATTTGTAAAGTTTGAAATTTCCATGTTTTGACGTTTATTCTATGCGTATCGCATCTGAATAAAGTTTAGCATCAAAAAGAAGCAAAGTTCAAATTTTACAAATTTGCAATTTTTCAATTTTTGATTAATTTGCATGTCTGGGACTGTACAAATATGATTGTTTTGTGTGTAGCAATGAATGCAACTCAATGGCAGCTCGAAAAGCTCGATACATTGCTCTTATAGCATCTTAATACAAAAATTGCAAATTTGTAAAATTTGAAATTTCCATGTTTTGACGTTTATTATGTGTGTTTTCGCATCAAAATAAAGGGGGTTACCATCACAATCGATACATCGCTCTTATAGCATCCTATAACAAAAGTTGCAAATTTGTAAAATTTGAAATTTCCATGTTTTTGACGTTTATTGTATGCGTTTCGCATCTGAATGTAGTTTAGCATCAAAAGAAGCAAAGTTCAAATTTTACAAATTTGTAATTTTTCAATTTTTGATTAATTTGCATGTCTGGGACTGTACAAATATGATTGTTTTGTGTGTAGCAATGAATGCAACTCAATGACAGCTCGAAAAGCTCGATACATTGCTCTTATAGCATCGTAATACAAAAATTGCAAATTTGTAAAATTTGAAATTTCCATGTTTTTGACGTTTATTATGTGTGTTTTCGCATCAGAATAAAGGGGTTTACCATCACAATCGATACATCGCTCTTCTAGCATCCTAAAACAAAAGTTGCAAATTTGTAAAGTTTGAAATTTCCATGTTTTGACGTTTATTCTATGCGTTTCGCATCTGAATAAAGTTTAGCATCAAAAAGAAGCAAAGTTCAAATTTTACAAATTTGCAATTTTTCAATTTTTGATTAATTTGCATGTCTGGGACTGTACAAATATGATTGTTTTGTGTGTAGCAATGAATGCAACTCAATGGCAGCTCGAAAAGCTCGATACATTGCTCTTATAGCATCTTAATACAAAAATTGCAAATTTGTAAAATTTGAAATTTCCATGTTTTTGACGTTTATTATGTGTGTTTTCGCATCAAAATAAAGGGGGTTACCATCACAATCGATACATCGCTCTTATAGCATCCTATAACAAAAGTTGCAAATTTGTAAAATTTGAAATTTCCATGTTTTTGACGTTTATTGTATGCGTTTCGCATCTGAATGTAGTTTAGCATCAAAAAGAAGCAAAGTTCAAATTTTACAAATTTGTAATTTTTCAATTTTTGATTAATTTGCATGTCTGGGACTGTACAAATATGATTGTTTTGTGTGTAGCAATGAATGCAACTCAATGACAGCTCGAAAAGCTCGATACATTGCTCTTATAGCATCGTAATACAAAAATTGCAAATTTGTAAAATTTGAAATTTCCATGTTTTTGACGTTTATTATGTGTGTTTTCGCATCAGAATAAAGGGGTTTACCATCACAATCGATACATCGCTCTTATAGCATCCTAAAACAAAAGTTGCAAATTTGTAAAGTTTGAAATTTCCATGTTTTGACGTTTATTCTATGCGTTCGCATCTGAATAAAGTTTAGCATCAAAAAGAAGCAAAGTTCAAATTTTACAAATTTGCAATTTTTCAATTTTTGATTAATTTGCATGTCTGGGACTGTACAAATATGATTGTTTTGTGTGTAGCAATGAATGCAACTCAATGGCAGCTCGAAAAGCTCGATACATTGCTCTTATAGCATCTTAATACAAAAATTGCAAATTTGTAAAATTTGAAATTTCCATGTTTTTGACGTTTATTATGTGTGTTTTCGCATCAAAATAAAGGGGGTTACCATCACAATCGATACATCGCTCTTATAGCATCCTATAACAAAAGTTGCAAATTTGTAAAATTTGAAATTTCCATGTTTTGACGTTTATTGTATGCGTTTCGCATCTGAATGTAGTTTAGCATCAAAAAGAAGCAAAGTTCAAATTTTACAAATTTGTAATTTTTCAATTTTTGATTAATTTGCATGTCTGGGACTGTACAAATATGATTGTTTTGTGTGTAGCAATGAATGCAACTCAATGACAGCTCGAAAAGCTCGATACATTGCTCTTATAGCATCGTAATACAAAAATTGCAAATTTGTAAAATTTGAAATTTCCATGTTTTTGACGTTTATTATGTGTGTTTTCGCATCAGAATAAAGGGGTTTACCATCACAATCGATACATCGCTCTTCTAGCATCCTAAAACAAAAGTTGCAAATTTGTAAAGTTTGAAATTTCCATGTTTTGACGTTTATTCTATGCGTTTCGCATCTGAATAAAGTTTAGCATCAAAAAGAAGCAAAGTTCAAATTTTACAAATTTGCAATTTTTCAATTTTTGATTAATTTGCATGTCTGGGACTGTACAAATATGATTGTTTTGTGTGTAGCAATGAATGCAACTCAATGGCAGCCTCGAAAAGCTCGATACATTGCTCTTATAGCATCTTAATACAAAAATTGCAAATTTGTAAAATTTGAAATTTCCATGTTTTGACGTTTATTATGTGTGTTTTCGCATCAAAATAAAGGGGGTTACCATCACAATCGATACATCGCTCTTATAGCATCCTATAACAAAAGTTGCAAATTTGTAAAATTTGAAATTTCCATGTTTTTGACGTTTATTGTATGCGTTTCGCATCTGAATGTAGTTTAGCATCAAAAAGAAGCAAAGTTCAAATTTTACAAATTTGTAATTTTTCAATTTTTGATTAATTTGCATGTCTGGGACTGTACAAATATGATTGTTTTGTGTGTAGCAATGAATGCAACTCAATGACAGCTCGAAAAGCTCGATACATTGCTCTTATAGCATCGTAATACAAAAATTGCAAATTTGTAAAATTTGAAATTTCCATGTTTTTGACGTTTATTATGTGTGTTTTCGCATCAGAATAAAGGGGTTTACCATCACAATCGATACATCGCTCTTCTAGCATCCTAAAACAAAAGTTGCAAATTTGTAAAGTTTGAAATTTCCATGTTTTGACGTTTATTCTATGCGTATCGCATCTGAATAAAGTTTAGCATCAAAAAGAAGCAAAGTTCAAATTTTACAAATTTGCAATTTTTCAATTTTTGATTAATTTGCATGTCTGGGACTGTACAAATATGATTGTTTTGTGTGTAGCAATGAATGCAACTCAATGGCAGCTCGAAAAGCTCGATACATTGCTCTTATAGCATCTTAATACAAAAATTGCAAATTTGTAAAATTTGAAATTTCCATGTTTTGACGTTTATTATGTGTGTTTTCGCATCAAAATAAAGGGGGTTCACCATCACAATCGATACATCGCTCTTATAGCATCCTATAACAAAAGTTGCAAATTTGTAAAATTTGAAATTTCCATGTTTTTGACGTTTATTGTATGCGTTTCGCATCTGAATGTAGTTTAGCATCAAAAGAAGCAAAGTTCAAATTTTACAAATTTGTAATTTTTCAATTTTTGATTAATTTGCATGTCTGGGACTGTACAAATATGATTGTTTTGTGTGTAGCAATGAATGCAACTCAATGACAGCTCGAAAAGCTCGATACATTGCTCTTATAGCATCGTAATACAAAAATTGCAAATTTGTAAAATTTGAAATTTCCATGTTTTTGACGTTTATTATGTGTGTTTTCGCATCAGAATAAAGGGGTTTACCATCACAATCGATACATCGCTCTTCTAGCATCCTAAAACAAAAGTTGCAAATTTGTAAAGTTTGAAATTTCCATGTTTTGACGTTTATTCTATGCGTTATCGCATCTGAATAAAGTTTAGCATCAAAAAGAAGCAAAGTTCAAATTTTACAAATTTGCAATTTTTCAATTTTGATTAATTTGCATGTCTGGGACTGTACAAATATGATTGTTTTGTGTGTAGCAATGAATGCAACTCAATGGCAGCTCGAAAAGCTCGATACATTGCTCTTATAGCATTTAATACAAAAATTGCAAATTTGTAAAATTTGAAATTTCCATGTTTTTGACGTTTATTATGTGTGTTTTCGCATCAAAATAAAGGGGGTTACCATCACAATCGATACATCGCTCTTATAGCATCCTATAACAAAAGTTGCAAATTTGTAAAATTTGAAATTTCCATGTTTTTGACGTTTATTGTATGCGTTTCGCATCTGAATGTAGTTTAGCATCAAAAAGAAGCAAAGTTCAAATTTTACAAATTTGTAATTTTTCAATTTTTGATTAATTTGCATGTCTGGGACTGTACAAATATGATTGTTTTGTGTGTAGCAATGAATGCAACTCAATGACAGCTCGAAAAGCTCGATACATTGCTCTTATAGCATCGTAATACAAAAATTGCAAATTTGTAAAATTTGAAATTTCCATGTTTTTGACGTTTATTATGTGTGTTTTCGCATCAGAATAAAGGGGTTTACCATCACAATCGATACATCGCTCTTCTAGCATCCTATAACCAAAGTTGCAAATTTGTAAAGTTTGAAATTTCCATGTTTTGACGTTTATTCTATGCGTTTCGCATCTGAATAAGTTTAGCATCAAAATAAGCAAAGTTCAAATTTCAAATTTGCAATTTTTCAATTTTGATTAATTAATTTGCATGTCTGGGACTGTACAAATATGATTGTTTTGTGTGTAGCAATGAATGCAACTCAATGGCATCGAAAAGCTCGATACATTGCTCTTATAGCATTTTAATACAAAAATTGCAAATTTGTAAAATTTGAAATTTCCATGTTTTGACGTTTATTATGTGTGTTTTCGCATCAAAATAAGGGGTTACCATCACAATCGATACATCGCTCTTATAGCATCCTATAACAAAAGTTGCAAATTTGTAAAATTTGAAATTTCCATGTTTTTGACGTTTATTGTATGCGTTTCGCATCTGAATGTAGTTTAGCATCAAAAGAAGCAAGTTCAAATTTTACAAATTTCAACTTTTGTTTAAGGATGCTATAAGAGCGATGTATCGATTGTGATGGTAAACCCCTTTATTTGATGCGAAAACACACATAATAAACGTCAAAAACATGGAAATTTCAAATTTTACAAATTTGCAATTTTTGTATTAAGATGCTATAAGAGCAATGTATCGAGCTTTTCGAGCTGTCATTGAGTTGCATTCATTGCTACACACAAAACAATCATATTTGTACAGTCCCAGACATGCAAATTAATCAAAAATTGAAAAATTACAAATTTGTAAAATTTGAACTTTGCTTCTTTTTGATGCTAAACTTACATTCAGATGCGAAACGCATACAATAAACGTCAAAACATGGAAATTTCAAATTTTACAAATTTGCAACTTTTGTTATAGGATGCTATAAGAGCGATGTATCGATTGTGATGGTAACCCCCTTTATTTTGATGCGAAAACACACATAATAAACGTCAAAACATGGAAATTTCAAATTTTACAAATTTGCAATTTTTGTATTAAGATGCTATAAGAGCAATGTATCGAGCTTTTCGAGCTGCCATTGAGTTGCATTCATTGCTACACACAAAACAATCATATTTGTACAGTCCCAGACATGCAAATTAATCAAAAATTGAAAAATTGCAAATTTGTAAAATTTGAACTTTGCTTCTTTTTGATGCTAAACTTTATTCAGATGCGAAACGCATAGAATAAACGTCAAAACATGGAAATTTCAAATTTTACAAATTTGCAACTTTTGTTATAGGATGCTATAAGAGCGATGTATCGATTGTGATGGTAACCCCCTTTATTTTGATGCGAAAACACACATAATAAACGTCAAAACATGGAAATTTCAAATTTTACAAATTTGCAATTTTTGTATTAAGATGCTATAAGAGCAATGTATCGAGCTTTTCGAGCTGCCATTGAGTTGCATTCATTGCTACACACAAAACAATCATATTTGTACAGTCCCAGACATGCAAATTAATCAAAAATTGAAAAATTGCAAATTTGTAAAATTTGAACTTTGCTTCTTTTTGATGCTAAACTTATTCAGATGCGAAACGCATACAATAAACGTCAAAAACATGGAAATTTCAAATTTTACAAATTTGCAACTTTTGTTATAGGATGCTATAAGAGCGATGTATCGATTGTGATGGTAACCCCCTTTATTTTGATGCGAAAACACACATAATAAACGTCAAAAACATGGAAATTTCAAATTTTACAAATTTGCAATTTTTGTATTAAGATGCTATAAGAGCAATGTATCGAGCTTTTCGAGCTGCCATTGAGTTGCATTCATTGCTACACACAAAACAATCATATTTGTACAGTCCCAGACATGCAAATTAATCAAAAATTGAAAAATTGCAAATTTGTAAAATTTGAACTTTGCTTCTTTTTGATGCTAAACTTTATTCAGATGCGAAACGCATAGAATAAACGTCAAAACATGGAAATTTCAAACTTTACAAATTTGCAACTTTTGTTATAGGATGCTATAAGAGCGATGTATCGATTGTGATGGTAACCCCTTTATTTGATGCGAAAACACACATAATAAACGTCAAAAACATGGAAATTCAAATTTTACAAATTTGCAATTTTTGTATTAAGATGCTATAAGAGCAATGTATCGAGCTTTTCGAGCTGTCCATTGAGTTGCATTCATTGCTACACACAAAACAATCATATTTGTACAGTCCCAGACATGCAAATTAATCAAAAATTGAAAAATTACAAATTTGTAAAATTTGAACTTTGCTTCTTTTTGATGCTAAACTTACATTCAGATGCGAAACGCATAGCAATAAACGTCAAAACATGGAAATTTCAAATTTTACAAATTTGCAACTTTTGTTATAGGATGCTATAAGAGCGATGTATCGATTGTGATGGTAACCCCCTTTATTTTGATGCGAAAACACACATAATAAACGTCAAAACATGGAAATTTCAAATTTTACAAATTTGCAATTTTTGTATTAAGATGCTATAAGAGCAATGTATCGAGCTTTTCGAGCTGCCATTGAGTTGCATTCATTGCTACACACAAAACAATCATATTTGTACAGTCCCAGACATGCAAATTAATCAAAAATTGAAAAATTGCAAATTTGTAAAATTTGAACTTTGCTTCTTTTTGATGCTAAACTTATTCAGATGCGAAACGCATAGAATAAACGTCAAAACATGGAAATTTCAAATTTTACAAATTTGCAACTTTTGTTATAGGATGCTATAAGAGCGATGTATCGATTGTGATGGTAACCCCTTTATTTTGATGCGAAAACACACATAATAAACGTCAAAAACATGGAAATTTCAAATTTTACAAATTTGCAATTTTTGTATTAAGATGCTATAAGAGCAATGTATCGAGCTTTTCGAGCTGCCATTGAGTTGCATTCATTGCTACACACAAAACAATCATATTTGTACAGTCCCAGACATGCAAATTAATCAAAAATTGAAAAATTGCAAATTTGTAAAATTTGAACTTTGCTTCTTTTTGATGCTAAACTTATTCAGATGCGAAACGCATAGAATAAACGTCAAAACATGGAAATTTCAAATTTTACAAATTTGCAACTTTTGTTATAGGATGCTATAAGAGCGATGTATCGATTGTGATGGTAACCCCCTTTATTTTGATGCGAAAACACACATAATAAACGTCAAAACATGGAAATTTCAAATTTTACAAATTTGCAATTTTTGTATTAAGATGCTATAAGAGCAATGTATCGAGCTTTTCGAGCTGCCATTGAGTTGCATTCATTGCTACACACAAAACAATCATATTTGTACAGTCCCAGACATGCAAATTAATCAAAAATTGAAAAATTGCAAATTTGTAAAATTTGAACTTTGCTTCTTTTTGATGCTAAACTTTATTCAGATGCGAAACGCATAGAATAAACGTCAAAACATGGAAATTTCAAACTTTACAAATTTGCAACTTTTGTTATAGGATGCTATAAGAGCGATGTATCGATTGTGATGGTAACCCCCTTTATTTGATGCGAAAACACACATAATAAACGTCAAAACATGGAAATTTCAAATTTTACAAATTTGCAATTTTTGTATTAAGATGCTATAAGAGCAATGTATCGAGCTTTTCGAGCTGTCATTGAGTTGCATTCATTGCTACACACAAAACAATCATATTTGTACAGTCCCAGACATGCAAATTAATCAAAAATTGAAAAATTACAAATTTGTAAAATTTGAACTTTGCTTCTTTTTGATGCTAAACTTACATTCAGATGCGAAACGCATACAATAAACGTCAAAAACATGGAAATTTCAAATTTTACAAATTTGCAACTTTTGTTATAGGATGCTATAAGAGCGATGTATCGATTGTGATGGTAACCCCCTTTATTTTGATGCGAAAACACACATAATAAACGTCAAAACATGGAAATTTCAAATTTTACAAATTTGCAATTTTTGTATTAAGATGCTATAAGAGCAATGTATCGAGCTTTTCGAGCTGCCATTGAGTTGCATTCATTGCTACACACAAAACAATCATATTTGTACAGTCCCAGACATGCAAATTAATCAAAAATTGAAAAATTGCAAATTTGTAAAATTTGAACTTTGCTTCTTTTTGATGCTAAACTTTATTCAGATGCGAAACGCATAGAATAAACGTCAAAACATGGAAATTTCAAACTTTACAAATTTGCAACTTTTGTTATAGGATGCTATAAGAGCGATGTATCGATTGTGATGGTAACCCCCTTTATTCTGATGCGAAAACACACATAATAAACGTCAAAAACATGGAAATTTCAAATTTTACAAATTTGCAATTTTTGTATTAAGATGCTATAAGAGCAATGTATCGAGCTTTTCGAGCTGTCCATTGAGTTGCATTCATTGCTACACACAAAACAATCATATTTGTACAGTCCCAGACATGCAAATTAATCAAAAATTGAAAAATTAGCAAATTTGTAAAATTTGAACTTTGCTTCTTTTTGATGCTAAACTTACATTCAGATGCGAAACGCATAGAATAAACGTCAAAACATGGAAATTTCAAATTTTACAAATTTGCAACTTTTGTTATAGGATGCTATAAGAGCGATGTATCGATTGTGATGGTAACCCCCTTTATTTTGATGCGAAAACACACATAATAAACGTCAAAACATGGAAATTTCAAATTTTACAAATTTGCAATTTTTGTATTAAGATGCTATAAGAGCAATGTATCGAGCTTTTCGAGCTGCCATTGAGTTGCATTCATTGCTACACACAAAACAATCATATTTGTACAGTCCCAGACATGCAAATTAATCAAAAATTGAAAAATTGCAAATTTGTAAAATTTGAACTTTGCTTCTTTTTGATGCTAAACTTTATTCAGATGCGAAACGCATAGAATAAACGTCAAAACATGGAAATTTCAAATTTACAAATTTGCAACTTTTGTTATAGGATGCTATAAGAGCGATGTATCGATTGTGATGGTAACCCCCTTTATTTTGATGCGAAAACACACATAATAAACGTCAAAACATGGAAATTTCAAATTTTACAAATTTGCAATTTTTGTATTAAGATGCTATAAGAGCAATGTATCGAGCTTTTCGAGCTGTCATTGAGTTGCATTCATTGCTACACACAAAACAATCATATTTGTACAGTCCCAGACATGCAAATTAATCAAAAATTGAAAAATTACAAATTTGTAAAATTTGAACTTTGCTTCTTTTTGATGCTAAACTTACATTCAGATGCGAAACGCATACAATAAACGTCAAAAACATGGAAATTTCAAATTTTACAAATTTGCAACTTTTGTTATAGGATGCTATAAGAGCGATGTATCGATTGTGATGGTAACCCCCTTTATTTTGATGCGAAAACACACATAATAAACGTCAAAACATGGAAATTTCAAATTTTACAAATTTGCAATTTTTGTATTAAGATGCTATAAGAGCAATGTATCGAGCTTTTCGAGCTGCCATTGAGTTGCATTCATTGCTACACACAAAACAATCATATTTGTACAGTCCCAGACATGCAAATTAATCAAAAATTGAAAAATTGCAAATTTGTAAAATTTGAACTTTGCTTCTTTTTGATGCTAAACTTATTCAGATGCGAAACGCATAGAATAAACGTCAAAACATGGAAATTTCAAACTTTACAAATTTGCAACTTTTGTTATAGGATGCTATAAGAGCGATGTATCGATTGTGATGGTAACCCCTTTATTTTGATGCGAAAACACACATAATAAACGTCAAAACATGGAAATTTCAAATTTTACAAATTTGCAATTTTTGTATTAAGATGCTATAAGAGCAATGTATCGAGCTTTTCGAGCTGTCCATTGAGTTGCATTCATTGCTACACACAAAACAATCATATTTGTACAGTCCCAGACATGCAAATTAATCAAAAATTGAAAAATTGCAAATTTGTAAAATTTGAACTTTGCTTCTTTTTGATGCTAAACTTACATTCAGATGCGAAACGCATAGAATAAACGTCAAAACATGGAAATTTCAAATTTTACAAATTTGCAACTTTTGTTATAGGATGCTATAAGAGCGATGTATCGATTGTGATGGTAACCCCCTTTATTTTGATGCGAAAACACACATAATAAACGTCAAAACATGGAAATTTCAAATTTTACAAATTTGCAATTTTTGTATTAAGATGCTATAAGAGCAATGTATCGAGCTTTTCGAGCTGCCATTGAGTTGCATTCATTGCTACACACAAAACAATCATATTTGTACAGTCCCAGACATGCAAATTAATCAAAAATTGAAAAATTGCAAATTTGTAAAATTTGAACTTTGCTTCTTTTTGATGCTAAACTTATTCAGATGCGAAACGCATAGAATAAACGTCAAAACATGGAAATTTCAAATTTTACAAATTTGCAACTTTTGTTATAGGATGCTATAAGAGCGATGTATCGATTGTGATGGTAACCCCCTTTATTTTGATGCGAAAACACACATAATAAACGTCAAAACATGGAAATTTCAAATTTTACAAATTTGCAATTTTTGTATTAAGATGCTATAAGAGCAATGTATCGAGCTTTTCGAGCTGCCATTGAGTTGCATTCATTGCTACACACAAAACAATCATATTTGTACAGTCCCAGACATGCAAATTAATCAAAAATTGAAAAATTGCAAATTTGTAAAATTTGAACTTTGCTTCTTTTTGATGCTAAACTTATTCAGATGCGAAACGCATAGCAATAAACGTCAAAAACATGGAAATTTCAAATTTTACAAATTTGCAACTTTTGTTATAGGATGCTATAAGAGCGATGTATCGATTGTGATGGTAACCCCTTTATTTGATGCGAAAACACACATAATAAACGTCAAAACATGGAAATTTCAAATTTTACAAATTTGCAATTTTGTATTAAGATGCTATAAGAGCAATGTATCGAGCTTTTCGAGCTGCCATTGAGTTGCATTCATTGCTACACACAAAACAATCATATTTGTACAGTCCCAGACATGCAAATTAATCAAAAATTGAAAAATTGCAAATTTGTAAAATTTGAACTTTGCTTCTTTTTGATGCTAAACTTTATTCAGATGCGAAACGCATAGAATAAACGTCAAAACATGGAAATTTCAAACTTTACAAATTTGCAACTTTTGTTATGCTAGAAGAGCGATGTATCGATTGTGATGGTAACCCCTTATTTTGATGCGAAAACACACATAATAAACGTCAAAAACATGGAAATTTCAAATTTTACAAATTTGCAATTTTTGTATTACGATGCTATAAGAGCAATGTATCGAGCTTTTCGAGCTGTCATTGAGTTGCATTCATTGCTACACACAAAACAATCATATTTGTACAGTCCCAGACATGCACATTATCAAAAATTGAAAAATTACAAATTGTAAAATTTGAACTTTGCTTCTTTTTGATGCTAAACTACATTCAGATGCGAAACGCATACAATAAACGTCAAAAACATGGAAATTTCAAATTTTACAAATTTGCAACTTTTGTTATAGGATGCTATAAGAGCGATGTATCGATTGTGATGGTAACCCCCTTTATTTTGATGCGAAAACACACATAATAAACGTCAAAACATGGAAATTTCAAATTTTACAAATTTGCAATTTTTGTATTAAAATGCTATAAGAGCAATGTATCGAGCTTTTCGAGCTGCCATTGAGTTGCATTCATTGCTACACACAAAACAATCATATTTGTACAGTCCCAGACATGCAAATTAATCAAAAATTGAAAAATTGCAAATTTGTAAAATTTGAACTTTGCTTCTTTTTGATGCTAAACTTTATTCAGATGCGAAACGCATAGAATAAACGTCAAAACATGGAAATTTCAAACTTTACAAATTTGCAACTTTTGTTATAGGATGCTATAAGAGCGATGTATCGATTGTGATGGTAACCCCTTTATTCTGATGCGAAAACACACATAATAAACGTCAAAACATGGAAATTTCAAATTTTACAAATTTGCAATTTTTGTATTACGATGCTATAAGAGCAATGTATCGAGCTTTTCGAGCTGTCATTGAGTTGCATTCATTGCTACACACAAAACAATCATATTTGTACAGTCCCAGACATGCACATTAATCAAAAATTGAAAAATTACAAATTTGTAAAATTTGAACTTTGCTTCTTTTTGATGCTAAACTACATTCAGATGCGAAACGCATACAATAAACGTCAAAAACATGGAAATTTCAAATTTTACAAATTTGCAACTTTTGTTATAGGATGCTATAAGAGCGATGTATCGATTGTGATGGTAACCCCCTTTATTTTGATGCGAAAACACACATAATAAACGTCAAAACATGGAAATTTCAAATTTTACAAATTTGCAATTTTTGTATTAAGATGCTATAAGAGCAATGTATCGAGCTTTTCGAGCTGCCATTGAGTTGCATTCATTGCTACACACAAAACAATCATATTTGTACAGTCCCAGACATGCAAATTAATCAAAAATTGAAAAATTGCAAATTTGTAAAATTTGAACTTTGCTTCTTTTTGATGCTAAACTTTATTCAGATGCGAAACGCATAGAATAAACGTCAAAACATGGAAATTTCAAACTTTACAAATTTGCAACTTTTGTTTTAGGATGCTAGAAGAGCGATGTATCGATTGTGATGGTAAACCCCTTTATTCTGATGCGAAAACACACATAATAAACGTCAAAAACATGGAAATTTCAAATTTTACAAATTTGCAATTTTTGTATTAAGATGCTATAAGAGCAATGTATCGAGCTTTTCGAGCTGTCATTGAGTTGCATTCATTGCTACACACAAAACAATCATATTTGTACAGTCCCAGACATGCACATTAATCAAAAATTGAAAAATTACAAATTTGTAAAATTTGAACTTTGCTTCTTTTTGATGCTAAACTACATTCAGATGCGAAACGCATACAATAAACGTCAAAACATGGAAATTTCAAATTTTACAAATTTGCAACTTTTGTTATAGGATGCTATAAGAGCGATGTATCGATTGTGATGGTAACCCCCTTTATTTTGATGCGAAAACACACATAATAAACGTCAAAACATGGAAATTTCAAATTTTACAAATTTGCAATTTTTGTATTAAGATGCTATAAGAGCAATGTATCGAGCTTTTCGAGCTGCCATTGAGTTGCATTCATTGCTACACACAAAACAATCATATTTGTACAGTCCCAGACATGCAAATTAATCAAAAATTGAAAAATTGCAAATTTGTAAAATTTGAACTTTGCTTCTTTTTGATGCTAAACTTTATTCAGATGCGAAACGCATAGAATAAACGTCAAAACATGGAAATTTCAAACTTTACAAATTTGCAACTTTTGTTATAGGATGCTATAAGAGCGATGTATCGATTGTGATGGTAACCCCTTTATTTGATGCGAAAACACACATAATAAACGTCAAAAACATGGAAATTTCAAATTTTACAAATTTGCAATTTTTGTATTACGATGCTATAAGAGCAATGTATCGAGCTTTTCGAGCTGTCATTGAGTTGCATTCATTGCTACACACAAAACAATCATATTTGTACAGTCCCAGACATGCAAATTAATCAAAAATTGAAAAATTACAAATTTGTAAAATTTGAACTTTGCTTCTTTTTGATGCTAAACTTTATTCAGATGCGAAACGCATAGAATAAACGTCAAAAACATGGAAATTTCAAATTTTACAAATTTGCAACTTTTGTTATAGGATGCTATAAGAGCGATGTATCGATTGTGATGGTAACCCCCTTTATTTTGATGCGAAAACACACATAATAAACGTCAAAACATGGAAATTTCAAATTTTACAAATTTGCAATTTTTGTATTAAAATGCTATAAGAGCAATGTATCGAGCTTTTCGAGCTGCCATTGAGTTGCATTCATTGCTACACACAAAACAATCATATTTGTACAGTCCCAGACATGCAAATTAATCAAAAATTGAAAAATTGCAAATTTGTAAAATTTGAACTTTGCTTCTTTTTGATGCTAAACTTTATTCAGATGCGAAACGCATAGAATAAACGTCAAAACATGGAAATTTCAAACTTTACAAATTTGCAACTTTTGTTATAGGATGCTATAAGAGCGATGTATCGATTGTGATGGTAACCCCCTTTATTCTGATGCGAAAACACACATAATAAACGTCAAAACATGGAAATTTCAAATTTTACAAATTTGCAATTTTTGTATTAAGATGCTATAAGAGCAATGTATCGAGCTTTTCGAGCTGTCATTGAGTTGCATTCATTGCTACACACAAAACAATCATATTTGTACAGTCCCAGACATGCAAATTAATCAAAAATTGAAAAATTACAAATTTGTAAAATTTGAACTTTGCTTCTTTTTGATGCTAAACTACATTCAGATGCGAAACGCATACAATAAACGTCAAAAACATGGAAATTTCAAATTTTACAAATTTGCAACTTTTGTTATAGGATGCTATAAGAGCGATGTATCGATTGTGATGGTAACCCCCTTTATTTTGATGCGAAAACACACATAATAAACGTCAAAACATGGAAATTTCAAATTTTACAAATTTGCAATTTTTGTATTAAGATGCTATAAGAGCAATGTATCGAGCTTTTCGAGCTGCCATTGAGTTGCATTCATTGCTACACACAAAACAATCATATTTGTACAGTCCCAGACATGCAAATTAATCAAAAATTGAAAAATTGCAAATTTGTAAAATTTGAACTTTGCTTCTTTTTGATGCTAAACTTTATTCAGATGCGAAACGCATAGAATAAACGTCAAAACATGGAAATTTCAAATTTTACAAATTTGCAACTTTTGTTATAGGATGCTATAAGAGCGATGTATCGATTGTGATGGTAACCCCCTTTATTTGATGCGAAAACACACATAATAAACGTCAAAACATGGAAATTTCAAATTTTACAAATTTGCAATTTTTGTATTAAGATGCTATAAGAGCAATGTATCGAGCTTTTCGAGCTGCCATTGAGTTGCATTCATTGCTACACACAAAACAATCATATTTGTACAGTCCCAGACATGCAAATTAATCAAAAATTGAAAAATTGCAAATTTGTAAAATTTGAACTTTGCTTCTTTTTGATGCTAAACTTATTCAGATGCGAAACGCATAGAATAAACGTCAAAAACATGGAAATTTCAAATTTTACAAATTTGCAACTTTTGTTATAGGATGCTATAAGAGCGATGTATCGATTGTGATGGTAACCCCCTTTATTTTGATGCGAAAACACACATAATAAACGTCAAAACATGGAAATTTCAAATTTTACAAATTTGCAATTTTTGTATTAAGATGCTATAAGAGCAATGTATCGAGCTTTTCGAGCTGCCATTGAGTTGCATTCATTGCTACACACAAAACAATCATATTTGTACAGTCCCAGACATGCAAATTAATCAAAAATTGAAAAATTGCAAATTTGTAAAATTTGAACTTTGCTTCTTTTTGATGCTAAACTTTATTCAGATGCGAAACGCATAGAATAAACGTCAAAACATGGAAATTTCAAACTTTTACAAATTTGAAACTTTTGTTATAGGATGCTATAAGAGCGATGTATCGATTGTGATGGTAACCCCCTTTATTTTGATGCGAAAACACACATAATAAACGTCAAAAACATGGAAATTTCAAATTTTACAAATTTGCAATTTTTGTATTACGATGCTATAAGAGCAATGTATCGAGCTTTTCGAGCTGCCATTGAGTTGCATTCATTGCTACACACAAAACAATCATATTTGTACAGTCCCAGACATGCAAATTAATCAAAAATTGAAAAATTGCAAATTTGTAAAATTTGAACTTTGCTTCTTTTTGATGCTAAACTTATTCAGATGCGAAACGCATAGCAATAAACGTCAAAAACATGGAAATTTCAAATTTTACAAATTTGCAACTTTTGTTATAGGATGCTATAAGAGCGATGTATCGATTGTGATGGTAACCCCCTTTATTTTGATGCGAAAACACACATAATAAACGTCAAAACATGGAAATTTCAAATTTTACAAATTTGCAATTTTTGTATTAAGATGCTATAAGAGCAATGTATCGAGCTTTTCGAGCTGCCATTGAGTTGCATTCATTGCTACACACAAAACAATCATATTTGTACAGTCCCAGACATGCAAATTAATCAAAAATTGAAAAATTGCAAATTTGTAAAATTTGAACTTTGCTTCTTTTTGATGCTAAACTTTATTCAGATGCGAAACGCATAGAATAACGTCAAAAACATGGAAATTTCAAATTTTACAATTTGCAACTTTGTTTATAGGATGCTATAAGAGCGATGTATCGATTGTGATGGTAACCCCCTTATTTTGATGGCGAAACACACATAATAAACGTCAAAACATGGAAATTTCAAATTTATACAAATTTGCAATTTTTGTATTAGATTGCTATATAAGAGCGAATGTATCGAGCTTTTCGACGCTGACTGCTGCATTGAGTTGCATTTCATTGCTACACACACAAAACAATCATATTTGTACCGTCCCCAGACATAGCACATTATCAAAAATTGAAAAATGACAAAATTTGTAAAATTTTGAACTTTGTCTTATTTTTGATGCTAAACTTTATTTCAGATCGCGAAACGCAGAGAATAAACGTCAAAAACATGGAGGAAATTTCCAATTTTACAATTTGCAAACTTTGTTTATCAGGATGACTATAAGATGCGATATCGATTGTGATGGTAACCCCCTTTATTCTGATGCGAAAACACACATAATAAACGTCAAAACAATTAATCAAAAATTGAACAATTACAAATTTGTAAATTTGACTTTGCTTCTTTTTGATGCTAAACTACATTCAGATGCGAAACGCATACAATAAACGTCAAAAACATGGAAATTTCAAATTTTACAATTTGCAACTTTTGTTATAGGATGCTATAAGAGCGATGTATCGATTGTGATGGTAACCCCTTTATTTTGATGCGAAAACACACATAATAAACGTCAAAACATGGAAATTTCAAATTTTACAAATTTGCAATTTTTGTATTAAATGCTATAAGAGCAATGTATCGAGCTTTTCGAGCTGCCATTGAGTTGCATTCATTGCTACACACAAACAATCATATTTGTACAGTCCCAGACATGCAAATTAATCAAAATTGAAAAATTGCAAATTTGTAAAATTTGAACTTTGCTTCTTTTTGATGCTAACTTTATTCAGATGCGAAACGCATAGAATAAACGTCAAAACATGGAAATTTCAAACTTTTACAAATTTGCAACTTTTGTTATAGGATGCTATAAGAGCGATGTATCGATTGTGATGGTAACCCCCTTTATTTTGATGCGAAAACACACATAATAAACGTCAAAACATGGAAATTTCAAATTTTACAAATTTGCAATTTTTGTATTAAGATGCTATAAGAGCAATGTATCGAGCTTTTCGAGCTGCCATTGAGTTGCATTCATTGCTACACACAAAACAATCATATTTGTACAGTCCCAGACATGCAAATTAATCAAAAATTGAAAAATTGCAAATTTGTAAAATTTGAACTTTGCTTCTTTTTGATGCTAAACTTATTCAGATGCGAAACGCATAGAATAAACGTCAAAACATGGAAATTTCAAATTTTACAAATTTGCAACTTTTGTTATAGGATGCTATAAGAGCGATGTATCGATTGTGATGGTAACCCCCTTTATTTTGATGCGAAAACACACATAATAAACGTCAAAACATGGAAATTTCAAATTTTACAAATTTGCAATTTTTGTATTAAGATGCTATAAGAGCAATGTATCGAGCTTTTCGAGCTGCCATTGAGTTGCATTCATTGCTACACACAAAACAATCATATTTGTACAGTCCCAGACATGCAAATTAATCAAAAATTGAAAAATTGCAAATTTGTAAAATTTGAACTTTGCTTCTTTTTGATGCTAAACTTATTCAGATGCGAAACGCATAGAATAAACGTCAAAACATGGAAATTTCAACTTTACAAATTTGCAACTTTTGTTATAGGATGCTATAAGAGCGATGTATCGATTGTGATGGTAACCCCCTTTATTTTGATGCGAAAACACACATAATAAACGTCAAAACATGGAAATTTCAAATTTTACAAATTTGCAATTTTTGTATTAAGATGCTATAAGAGCAATGTATCGAGCTTTTCGAGCTGCCATTGAGTTGCATTCATTGCTACACACAAAACAATCATATTTGTACAGTCCCAGACATGCAAATTAATCAAAAATTGAAAATTGCAAATTTGTAAAATTTGAACTTTGCTTATTTTTGATGCTAAACTTTATTCAGATGCGAACGCATAGAATAAACGTCAAAACATGGAAATTTCAACTTTACAATTTGAAACTTTTTGTTTTAGGATGCTAGAAGAGCGATGTATCGATTGTGATGGTAACCCCCTTATTCTGATGCGAAAACACACATAATAAACGTCAAAACATGGAAATTTCAAATTTTACAAATTTGCAATTTTTGTATTACGATGCTATAAGAGCAATGTATCGAGCTTTTCGAGCTGTCATTAAGTTGCATTCATTGCTACACACAACAATCATATTTGTACGTGATGGTCAAACCTGGTTAATATGCTTGCTATAATCAATTAAATTACTTTAATGTTAAGTTTGTAAAAACAGTAAGGACTGTGTTAGCGTTTACTACTGCCCTACGTCGAACGGTAGGTACATCATTACATATCAAAGCAAGCCAACTAGAAGCATCTCAACAAACCTGGAGAGAGGTGTACGATGTTGCCTCACGCTCTCTTATATCGTCGGGAATGACGTCATAATGAACGTTGTCATGACCTTCTGCAAAGAGAATAAAATCTACCACAATGTTTTTGAATGCCTTATAAGGGTTACCACACGTCATACGTGTTAATGCGTTCGGTTTGTTTAAAAACATTGTGAAAACATTTGTTTATGATTTTGTAAGCAAATAAACTGCATATAACTGCAAAATATAGAGAAACAAATAATGTGATTGTATTATCTATTTATGGCATGCCGTAACAACATATTCAGTATAAAACATAGAAAATAACTAACCATGCGGTGCATTCGATGGCTGTACAAGTTCGTTCCTGAGAAGAAACAATATGGTATGATCTGCACATTGATAGTTCTAACGTTGCTTTCAATTCAATTAAACCATTGTATTGTCAGGCCTCTTAAATACAAAATCTAAATGTTACCATAATCAAAATATTTATTAAACGTTTACTACGTATATACTTACGGTTGAAAGGTAGTTCGAGTGTTGTTCCCTGTATTTGGAATAAAAACATGTTTTGTTACAAGACCAAACGAACAAAACATACATAATTTGAAAATAATTATGTATATTACTTATATGGATTCGTTGTTATGAAAAAATCTCTTTGTAAAAATCAATAGTCTGTCCAATGGAATCATATGTATTGGCAGCATGTTTTATAACATATTTTTAGTAAAAGATCTGCATATAAACAAGTACGAAATGTTACTAACCTTGTTTCTTCTTGAAGCACAAACAAGCGATGATAACGACCAGTATAACCAAACATGAGCCAAGTGTTGTTGAAAACCATGTAACAATAGACGATGTCTTCGAATCTTCTTCGGCTATTACATAAATATTTTAACGTAATATATATATATATATATATATATATATATATATATGTGTGTGTGTGTGTGTGTGTGTTGTTATTTAATGCAAAACAATGAATGAAATTTTGTGAAAGACAAACCTTTTGTTCCTCTTGCACTGGGACAGCGTACATATCTATGTTACATATATTCCAACAATTTAATTAAGTGTCAATACCACAAATACGTCATATATAAATTATATACGTTCAAATTGGACATTCTGGTTGACAGAAACGTTTTTGTCGATAGAAAGTAATTCAGGAGTATGATTTCTGCTTTCTATCAACAACGTGTGGGGTAAAACCTGGCCATGCCCGATGAGTCACATGGTAAAGATTGGGTTCATTTGCAATAGAATTTGAACGAAACCTATAACAATAATCGGCAAATAATTGGGCAAATAGCGGAAATAGACTTGTAAAGCAACATACCTTTTAAAATCCTAATCTCTTAAACACCAAGTCCTAGAGTTTAGATAATAAGCTTGGTCTGGTGTTTTGTATGAGATTTCGAAGTATTTACTGTATCTATAAGAAACAATTTTGCCCCATGTGGGGCCGATTTGGTCCCAGACGTATTGTATGTACTCACTTGGTAGAAAACTACTATATTAATCGACATATTACTATGGCTCTTGTCGTTTAAGAGAAATTAAATTTTAATGTTTCAGTCTATAGTATTATTTATATTAATCATGTGGCCCATGACGCGTGACCATTTTTGATCCAATGACAATTGATATGAACAAACTTAGTATTGAACAACCATACCGTAAAACACACCAAATATACAGTCCATGTTCTATGTGGTTGCAGAGAGTCACCGAATGATCATTAATATTAAGTTTTGTTAAAATCTGCTAGAGGTTTCGGAGGGGGAAACCTAAGAACAAGAACTATATTTCACGGACGCAAGCAAGCGTTCACGCACAAAATTTCGGACGACGAATATCACGGTATCCTAAATGCTTTCCAAAAGCACTTTGCGCTTAAATGTGCTAAACACTTAGTATAAGAACACTGTATGATATTAAAGGCCAAAGATAACACCCCTTGGCCTTTGAAAAAGACGGGTTTTTTTCTACTTACAACATAAATGTATCTTCATACAATTTGTGACTCTGGGGCTAAGCAGTTTTGACCCAAGGGCCACAATTTGACTTATAATTGTAGGGGACAATAAGACGTTGCTACATATCAACATAATGCAAACCTGACCATTTATATATGTTAAAGGTTATTATCTATATAAGCTTATATAAATTACTTGACGATGAACAATATTTGCAGAGTATTTCTGGACCATGTTACATAACACATATAAACCACAGAACGTTAAGGTTTAAGAGGATATTATTGTATAGTTATTTCTTGTATAAGTCTTTGTTAATAAGGTATCCCCAAGGGCAAGGCCATTATGCATCCCATGTGCAGGATTTCAACAAAAGTTGTAGAGGGCACCCGACGATGGTAATCACTATATATTGAATATCTCATTATTGCGGTTTCACATAATTGTAATAATATATTTTTAGCTCCGGTGACATACATGCGCAGTGGACCGGAACGATTAGAGTTACTTTGAAAGCAGGTCACCACAGGATCATTCATGTGAAGTTTCGTTCAAATCTGCTTATCGATGAAGGAGCAGAAGTCGTTGGAAGAAAACACATAAACGAACGCACACATGCATTCATGCACTGACGGACTTCATATTATTCATTTTCTATTCACATAATGTATAAACTTATATCATCTATAGGCTAATACAGTGAACACGACACAGCATTTAATGATCTGTTAATTCAATCATTGGACCAATTGACCATAATAAATCACAATAAAAATATACTAAATTGCATTTTGTTCTAATTTCCTGAGAAATGTTTTAACTTGCTTTGACTTATTAGTTATATAACATGTTCTGGTGGTATGGCGTTAGGTTGTGGGAAAGGGGGTATGTATTACTCAATCCGCACGAGGCGAGCTATTTACTTGTAGGGTCGATGGTTACATTGTTCAAATCGGACGATTTGTTTGCTGCTCTAGTGGTTAAGTCAACGCCACCAATAGTTTCAGAGGTAAAAAGTGACGTCACAAACTCTGAGGTACACGCGAATCATGTCACGGGTGTGCTCAATGACGTCGGATCGTAGTTTGGCACCTTCGAATCTTGCCCGCTGTACTGTATAGTGTCGTGAACAGTTGCTGAAAGGGTGAACAAACACATTGAACATCACTCTCGCTGATTGTTTTGCTCAATAATTTAAAAATGTGTCGTCGTTACATTGCACATTGAAAAACGAAACGTAAATCCCGATCCTGAATACCGCATTAAAATAGTCATAACATGAAATGCTTATCAATCTTTAAATATGGTTATTATCGAATTAGTTGTTTCATGTATCGGTTTTTGACATATGAATAAACAACACATTGCATTTTTAATGTATGGTAATTACTATTTGATACGCTCTAGAACTGCAAAGTGTTGTTGAGTTGACTAAAACTACAATAAATCGAAATGTAACGTTGACATAATCTTCGTCAACACCACCAAAAGTAACATGTTTTTTTTCATATGAATAAACAAAACATTGAATTTTTTATGAATGGCAAGTATTTTGAATTACAAATTGTTATTTGTTGACTAAAATTACAATACATGAAATTAAATGTTAAAGTAATCTTCGTAAACGTCAACACCACCACAAGTAACATCTTCGTCAACAAACCAACATCAACAACAACATGATTATCATCTTATCATCTTATTCTCATTATTCATCTTCATTGTCAGCAAAATCATAAGCAGCAAGAGCAGAAAAAAACAGCAGCAGAAGGATTAACGCCATAATCATCATTATTAAAACCAACAATAGCATCTTTGAAATAAATATTGCACAAGTTATAACCTTCTTTGGGTTTATAGTCATTTAAATAGTTTCCATTCACAAACGCGATTAAACTGTAATTCCTATTTATCTGAACTCAAAATCGTTGTAGTTCATTCTACAAACAACGTTTAATCGAACGTAATGAGTTATTTACCGTTTACGCAAACGGACGAATAGGATTGGCTACAGTTGTCTTTTCGTAACTCGCCATGATGGTTGAGCACAAAACAATGCACTATGAGGTCTTCCGCTAGCAAAACAAATGAACACTATAAGCAATATAGCTTAAAGGGACCTTTTCACAGATTGTGTCATGTATTGAAGTCTGTTATTTAACGCTTTAAATTGATAAATGTAAACGTTTTAACACAAAACAATGCACTATGAGGTCTTCCGCTAGCAAACAAACGAACAATAGAAACAATATAGCTCAATTGAAGTTTGTAATTTAACGCTTACATTTATATATGTAAACATTGGAACTAAAAAGATCTAAGTACAAAAAAGAAAATTTGATCCTCAACTGAGCTCAAATCACTTACCCTTGGAATTAAAGTCTTATATTTAAACCACTCGGTCTTCAGTGCTAATACAGTGAGTGTTGCATTTTATACTTTATGTAAGCAATCCTTGTAGTGTCACATAAGATAACAACAACAACAGAACTCTCGAAATCAGAAATCCCGCTTGAAACTCTTTATAAGTTTTATGTTTTAAAATCATCAAAAGATGTATATAATGGATATTTTAGAGTGTGGTAAACGCTTAGTATTACCGTGTACTCTCAGATATCATAACTGCAACAAACGAAAATTTGGGAATCTGATTTTTTGTTGTTTATTTTGTCAATTTACTAAAACGTGAACGGTTCCTTTAAAGTGTTTAAGACGTATAAATAGAACGGAACAAGCATTCGACGTGTATGTCACGACCTTAATTCTTCACACAGTCTTAGAGGTAATAAGGACCATTTTATCCAAATGCCTCATTGGAAATAAGCGCTCCGTATATCTATTGTAACATAGCATTTATAGATTCAAACAATTACGTTTCACTATTGATTTGCATTTGGTAACAGTTTATTTGAGTTGTTTTAGTTTATTCTTTAAATCGTGCTACAGATTATAAACATTTTATACAGGTACACAATCAAAATAATTGGTTAAATCTAGTGTTAAACTAAATCTATAAATGAAGTTTTCTAAATTGATTCAAACATAATTTTGAAATATGTAATACAAATATGTATCACATGTTTTCAAATGTGCTCTTTATTTATGACGAATGATTATTATTAATGATAAAACTTATTGTAAAATTTAAAAGAAAAAGAAAAAAAGAAAACATACACATTCTATTGCTTAGCGAACAAATGCATATGCACTAATTTGATAAAAATTTGATAAAAACAAAACAGCACGCATTCAGAATTACACTTAAGTGACAAGGGAGGTTATTCCTATTTGAGGAATGAAAATATACTTGAAGTAGTTTCCCTTATTTCCGATCAATCCCCCCTCCAAAAATGCGATTTGAAATCGGCAAGGCGTTATTTCACATTCATGCCCTTTTTATTAAACGACGGGATTTTCAGAAGCGGAATTGATTGATAAGTGTCAACCTCATGGTAGTATTTCCAACAACAGTCGAAGATTAAAAATAGTTGACAAGCGTATTAAGACTGTATTAAAACAGGAAGTCTTATGAAGGAATGACCTGCAGGATCGTTTGTGGCAAAGAGCTCACGGACGTCATGTTAAAGTGAGAACCAGAGTGACGCAAGGCTGCTAACTCTCACCTTTCCTTTATCTGCTTGCCATAGACTGTGTAATGAAGACTTCGACGGAGCAGAAGCGGAATGGAATTCAGTGGACTCTCTGGAAACATTTGGAAGACCTCGACTTTGCCGATGATCTGGCTCTTCTCTCCCACACCCAACAAGCATGGTAGCGGGAAACTCAGCTAGACTTGGCCTCACAATCAACAGAGGGAATAGCAAGATGTTCAGGACCCGCATCCAACAATACACCCATCACAGTCCAAGGCGTGGCGCTGGAGGAGGTGGACAGCTTTACCTATCTCGGCAGCATTCAGGACAACCAGGGATGAACGGATGAAGATGTCAGAACCCGCATCGGTGAAGCATGAGCAGCCTTCCAGTAGCTTAAGAACATCTGGTGATCCAGCGAAATTGGCATCTTCACGAATATTAGGCTGTTCAATACCATCGTGAGGCCATTTCTCCTCTATGGAACAGAGACCCGGATAACCACTATCAACACCATAAATGAACTAAGGTCTTCATCAACACCTGCCTCAGGAAGATCCTCAAGATCCGCTGGTCAGAAAACGAATAAATACGGAGAAGAACAAAGCAGCAGCCAGTTGAAGACGACATCCTACAGAGACGTTGGCGATGGATAGGCCACACCCTTCGCAAGCCTGAATCCAATTCGACGAGGCGATCTCTTACATGGAACCCCCAAGGAAAAAGGAAGAGAGGGTGGCCTAAAACCACCTTGAGCCGGGACCTGAATTCAGATGATAATCACATGGGCCAAACATGGGGGAAGATCGAGTTACTCGCCCAGAACCGAGACGCCTGGTGGAAGCTGGTTGGCGGTCTATGTCCCAAATTTGACTACAGGCAACGATGAGATGATTAAAACTGGCTTTAAAAAATATACGGAAATAAAAAACATACTTATAACGGACCAACAATGATATTTCATGCATTTATATCAAACCAACTATTGTGTTGACGGTTTTGAAAAAATTGTGTGGTATTTGTTATTTTCTAAATGGATGACGTAGATTCTTTCAATATCGGACTTGATAATGAAAGAGAACATGAGTCAATATGTTCGATGCATAAACAAAAGCCTATACAAATAAGACAAATCAATAACATGGATTCAACTTAGGCGGCTCAAATTCGGCATTTACTTCAATTGTCTATTCATTCTAATATAAATATCGACATTTTGAATATCACTTAAAAAAGGTAAAGGGTATGAAAAGCTAATGACGTATTTTTGACGTAATATACGCACGTTTAGTGTAACTTTTAAAGTTTTTATATTGTATACGAAACTTAATTCCCGGAAACATTATGTTCCGTAAACAGTAGCCTCAATATTGCCAATCAGATCCTAAAATAAGCTCAATATGAAAAGCAGATTTATATTCTCAAAAATTTGGTAATAGGCAAATAAATATATACAAACATCGTAAAATAATACAACGATAAAATTCAGTACTTCTAGCTTACCACTCACTTTAAAATCCCAAACATGCAATTAAATCATATCTAAACCAGTTTAAAACAGGTATGTATTGTTTTCACTTCTTTTTTGTTATTCCATTTTTTTATTTCGATCGTAATATATTTATAACATAATATATTTTGCAGGACATATAATGTATGAAAAACATAATATTTAGACTATTTGTTTCACGTTTGTTTCGATACAATTCGTGTACAAAGCATCTATGAAGACTATGGTTGGTGTGAATAAATATGTTTAAAGGTTCACCAACATGGAATATAATTACAAAAGTGCATAAATATAGGGATAGAAACACAACAAACAAAAATAAGGAAAATAAAAGTGTATGTTGCTTTAAGGTAGGCTTACCTGTGTTACAAAGTATATTAAAAGGTTTATTTAGGGTCTGTAAACTAATTGAGAATAAAAAGCGTCCAGTGAGTATAAAATGTATTGTATTTATTTTGTGTTGACGCTATTAATTCATCGACTTTAATAGTATTATTTAAAAAAGAGAAAAAGCATCTATTCGCGGTGTTGGTTTTTCCTGTTTGCATTTAAAGATAAAGCATTTAGCCAATAATATTAAGGAGTTTAAAACATGTGCATTTTTGAGTCAGCTATGGTCAAATTAAAGAATGATATAATTGCAAAATTTAATTCAATGTTTTCTAACCTGTCTAACTTGTTGTAAATAACGTGTTTGATATCCATCCATAACTTTTAGATGAAATGACAATCCAAGAATACGTGAATATTAGTTTCTGAGTGCATATAACAAAAATGAGATAATGTTGACGGGACGTGATGACATTTATGTAGGTTAGTATTGTTTGGTAAAATGTGCATGAGCTATTTATATAGGAAGTTTCTAAGTTTGGTGTCTATAGTTTATTGGACTGATTGAATATTTTTTGGTTAATGTCTAGATTATTTAGCGTGTCTTTCCATTTGTCAAATTGTTTGAACTCTTCAGGTTTGATGTTAAGTATACGAGATTTATAAACAAGCATTTGTGTGTTCTGCTATTTTGTTAAGCATGTATTTCGGGGTGGTATAAATGATTTCGTTTTCTTTGAGGTTATTTTTCCCATTGACGTGTATGCTTTTGACAATTTGATGGTATTTTATATTTTATGAAGTCTACGTTATCTGTTTCATAAAGATTTATTATATCTTGGAAACTGTAAAATTATATTTTCCTTAAATCATATATATTTTCAATATATTGAATACCTTTTCGAAATATGTTTAATAAAGAAAATTTTAGTTTCGTTTGTATAAATATATTATTACAGATAATTAACTTTTGTATTGGTGTCTCAATGGTCAAATGAGACACTAAGCCATCCACACCGGATGTTTTTTAAAAACTTAGATTTATGTTTAGGTCTCTTACATCTTTATCAGGTAATTTGATTAGAAATTCAACATTCCGCCATATTTATTTAGCATATTTGTATAAATTCTAATCAGTTGTGAGTCTGGTTGAAATAAAAATCTTTTCACCCAACGGGCTTTGAGGGATGTTAAGAATAGGTCAATATCTAACATTTTAAAACCACCATCGGCATACTATTGTTTAATCCGCTTTCTAGCAATTTTATCAGGTTTTTCATCCCACAGAAATTTAAAACATAGCGTATTTATTTTCTAGCTTGGGTATTGCACAAAGTTGTAAAACTTAATTCTACCAATTAACGATAGTTTCCGCCGTTTCCATTTATTCAAACAAGTTTCAAATGCATGATTTTTGTTCAGGAATATTTAATGACATTCTTAGTTTATTACTGATGGTTTGTTGCTAAATTCTATCCCTAATGTTGAGATATGGTTAGAGTTCCAGATAAGTTTATGTTTGCAAAACTCGATTTGGTTATTTTTAAGGGCCCCAACTTTAAGGATTGTACATTTATGTCTGTTTAATGTTAGTCCGGATATTGCTGCAAATTATTTTATGGTTTTTATTAATGTTTCAAACAATATACGAGAACCGTCTAGTATGAAAGGGGCGTCATCAGCAAAAAGTGACTGTTTTAGTTTTACATTATTTATGTTTATTCCTTTAACTTCTGTGTGAAGTTCTATGCCTATCGTCATCAATTCAATGCAAACAATAAAAAGGTAAGGCGTTAAAGGACATCCTTGTCTGACCTCTCTTTGTATACAGAAAAACTCCGAAAAATGACCATTATTTGTAACATTTTTATAGAAAATAATAACCCAGTGTAAAGTGGGTTCATTAAAACCGAACTGGCACAGAAATTTAAACATAAATTCATGATCAAGGCTCTCGAAGGTTTTATTAAAATCAGAAAAATATTAGGCCGGTTTCGTTAGGTTCATCCATGTGTTCAATAATTTCCTGTAAAAGCCTTACATTATTGCCAATGTACCTCCCTTTGATAAAACCTGTTAGGTTTGCACTGATTATATGAGATAAGAAAGTTTTTGTGCGATTTCGAATGACTTGTGTAGCTATGTTGTAATAAATTTGTAAAGGCCTCCAGTTATCAATCTAAAGGGCGTCTTTTCTGGTCTTGGGGAGTAAACTAATTATTTTTCGTTTTTGCAATTCTGTAAGGTTATTTGTGTCGATAGAGCAATTTGGAGAGTTGAAAACATATTTCTTAATATCTGTCAAAAACATGTTATAAAACTCTGCAGAGATACCATAAGATAAATGATTGTATTGTTTTTCACGTCTACCAAGGCTTTAGCGTATTCATGCTCTGATATATACTTTTGTTTATTTTGCGTTTGTTCTGGACTAATGTAATGCATATGATAGTAAAGACACGTTCATAATTGTTTTTATCTATATTTGCGTATGTTTTATAAAGATTTTTATAAAAGTTTGCGATGTGATTTAGTGTGTCTTGTTGGTCTTGTAGTATGCTAGTATTAATATTAGTTTTTAGTTGTTGTGTACTTTTGGCTTCTGCTCGCTCTTTTTCTAGATTTGCAAAATGTTTGGTGTGTTTTCGGAGCCTTCAATCCACTTTGCCCTAGCTCGTAGCAGTATTCCTTTATATTATTTTAATTAGATGATTTTGATCACTTTTTGAGTCGATCAGTTGTTTGCATTTATCTAAATCATTGCTATTTGCTATGTCACAACAATGAAATAAATCTATATATCTATCTACTTATTGTTAGTAGTTGTTTTAACTCTGTAATTCTTGATTTAAGTGTTTCTTCCTGTTCCTTTTTTCTATTTATTTTGCTGACATATGTAATTGTTTCGTCCCGAATGCTCTCTTTAATTATTTCCCATTAAGTATTTGGATTAGTTTTCCGATTGATATGTGCGATTTTCGATATAGACGCACGGATACAACTTTGATATTCTTGCTCCAATAAATATGAATTATTTACTTTAAAATACCCCGGACCTCTGCAATATACATGCAGATTTAATTTAATTTATATTATTGAGTTCTCGGATTTGAAACCTGTGGAAATGTTGCAATCTGCGAGACAATTTACAATGTCCTGAGATATTAACAAATAATCTATGCGACAAAATATAGGCGGTCGAGTATTTGAATGGCACGTGTAAAATTTTTTATGTGGATTTTGTAAACGAAATATATCACAACGATCATTGTTTTCTATTATTTATTTTATTTTTTCGACACATGTTTATTTGTCTCGGATCGACCGTTCAGTTTATGTAAATTATTGTTAATAACATTGTTAAAATCCCCACCAAGGATTAGTGATTGATAATTATACTTCTGCATATGAATATCCAAGGTGTAAAAAAATCCGTATTATCTGTGTTTGGACCGTAAATATTAAACATAACAATTATTTTCCCTTGTATTTCTATATTCAATAGTTGTAGCCTGCCTCTTATAATGTTCTCATATTCTAACAAAAAGTATAAGACCCGCCATTAGAGTCAATCCAATTACCAATTTCTGTATTAGTAAACTTCAATTTTGGGGACTAAAACAAACGACCAACGGACAAAAATGCTCAGTTTTCTTCCAACGGAGATAAACTGAATCTTATATGGACTACATAGTAAAGCAACATCTCACTTGTGAGAAACAACGCTCGGACATAACAAACATCGGACATAACCATGTCTGATGCATTTTTCGGCTCAAGGATGTGAATTGTGAATAAGCCTTTATCTCGTTTGGAAGATCGTAAGAAGCTAAATACGCCGATTTTCAGAATTAAATCAATGCGTTAAAATTTCATACTTAATCTCAACCACGTAACTCGTTGGGAAAACCATAAGCATTCTTAATTGATTCACCGGCTATATTTTCGTCATCATTTGCCATATGTAATACTTAAAATATTATGAAATATACTTTAAATACTTTGTATACTTTTGTTGTGGATTCGCACTTCGAACCAATAGAGCCAAACGGGATATTGTATCTTCAGGTCTGTCGTTTTGTTATTCCACATTCCCCAGCTCAGCATGGTCTGCTTGTTTTGTCGACATTTTATGTACCCGTCATACCACGTGCTCGGCTGGTTGCTTATAAAATGGGCCTCTGGAAAAAAACGCTATTACTCAATCATACATAATTCATTTGTTCGTTATTTCCTTTTAACCAGCCTAAATCCGTTTCAATATTTATATAAAGAGACCTGATTTTGAAAAACAAGTTTAATGCTAGAGTGCAAAGTGTAGTTCCAAATATGCCTGGGAAGTCCGCACAGGCTAATCAGGGACAACACTTTCCGCTTTTATGGTATTTATTGTTTACATGAATTACTTTCTTAGCCAAATTCCAGTTTAGGCGAAAAGTGTCGTCCCTGATTAGCCTGCGCGGACTGCACAGGTTACTACTGACGACTCTTTGCTTACATGCAGTAAACACCGTTTTCCTAGAGCAAGACATGCATTAAACACCGTTTTCCTAAGATTACTCTTTGCTCACATGCATTAAACTCCGTTTTCCTAGAGCAAGACATTAATTAAACACCGTTTTCCTAGGATGACTCTTTGTGCGCATGCATAAAACACCGTTTTCTTAGAGCGAGACATGCATTAAACATCGTTTTTCAGAGCGAGCATGCATTAAAAACCGTTTTCCTAGAGCGCGACATGCATTTAACACCAATTTCTTAGAGCAAGTCATGCATTAAACGCCGTTTTCCTAGAGCGAGACATGCATTAAACACCAATTTCTTAGAGCAAGTCGTGCATTAAACACCGTTTTCTTAGAGCAAGTCATGCATTAAACACCGTTTTCCTAGAGCGCGACATGCATTAAACACCAATTTCTTAGTGCAAGTCATGCATTAAACACCGTTTTTCTAGAGCGAGACATGCATCAAATTCCATTTTCCTAGAGCGAGACTCATTATTGAAACTTATTTTGTCATACAAAAGACACGCTCATATGTGTTCAGACATTGTACTAATTTGTCAGATATCCACATACTTTGAACACCTGACTTCCAATTGTCCATTTTTCATTTATGTCCGGAGAATCACATGCATTAAGCCCCGTTTTCCTAAACTAAGCAAGGCTCATGTACAGACTGGCGTCATTTTCAATTTTCCTTTGTTAAAGGTTTCCACATACAACGCAAAAGTAAAAGTATGTTACGGAATCACATCCCATCAAAAACAAATCCGGTTACAATCCACGGAAATTACATTAATCATAACAAAACGAATATTTTATTTTGTTCCCATTACATAGAACGATTAATAAAAATATGACAGAAATTGGAAGTGATCAAACTTAAATGTCGCATAGATAGCATTGGATACTTAAGAAGTAATTACAAAAGGAAATAAAAAAAAGTGGTTGGTCATGTTTGTATTGTGTTTGTTTTTATTGTGTGTGTTGTAGTGGTTGTTTGTCATTGTTGTATGTTTGCTTTTGTTGTTGACGCTTCTTGTTTGTTTGTTTTGGGGGTTTGTTTGTTTTTGTTTGTTTGTTTTTTTTTTGATGGGCGTAGGGTACAGTTTATGTTGTTGATTTTGTTCATTAGTTCATGCGACACAAATGATCACGAAGCAATCTTATGTTTCCGGAAACACATCAATATCGTCCTGTCGGCCTCTTTACACATACATCTTAAAATAGACTTGTAACCAAACATATCCCCAATAAATAATTCCTCAATTTAACGACCGTGCGGAGTTTCGGTAATTTTGAGTTTCGGTAAACCCACTCTGTTACAAAGCGAACTTTATCATCAAGCAGATTACTTACTTACCTATGTCAGTACCTACTTCATTACTTAGAAGAATAACACCATTTTTGCCTATAGCACGCTTAATATGCGGTCAGCCTTACGAATAGGCTTCGGTAAGTAAAGCTTAACGAATACCCACGACGGCGTATTTAGTATTGCGTAGCAAGTTGCTAACCCTAACCCTGGGACTACAAGCTAAAAACTTGCAATGTATTATCTATTAATAAACTGTCAATTACTGTAAAATCATCTGCATTGGTCGCCATGAAATTACATGTGTTCTTTTTCCTCAAAACATGCCATTTTGTAGACATTTAAAATTGTGGATTTGAGATTTGGGCAAATAATGAGGAATTTGCACCGGTCGTTTTCCGATGTTTTTGTGTTAAATTGGTGGAGCGGTTAACCTAAAAAATCTGTGGAAAATAAATGTCACACGATGATAATACTGATTTTACAGTATGTCACGTGTATTTCCATATACATGTAATAGTATTTGTTAAATATAAGCATTCGCGTAAAATTAACACAAATGTGTTTTACAAAATGAAAAAGGGAACTAGATTATATTTTAAAATACCGTAATACTTATTTGTAAAAAGATATTTAACATGTGCGAAAGTAAGTACCTACACTGAAAAAGATCCGTTTTTAAATTTATGAAAGTGACGTCTCATTAAATGTGTATACAACATGTACAATTCATGATATCATATTTCAAAACGGACCACTATTTTTCACAGGACTTTTTCATAATTTTGAAAAGTGACAATTAAACAAGTCAAATAATATACAAAGAATGTACACACGCGTTCAAACTGGTGAGACAACACTCTTGAATAAAAAATGTTAAATTTTGGATAACCATTTATTCAATTCAATAAAACAATAAAGCGTTTGCAACAATTAAAATCAATAGTTTCAAAAATGCGTGTATTAATAACAAAAAGTTGAAAAGATAGATTGTTACATTTCACTTCAAGAGGTTTTCGGGTTCGAATTTCGGTCATGTCAATATTTAGTTTTCAACATTGTGTGCTTTTATTTTAATAAATAATATTTTGAATATTAAATGTGTGTTATACTAAACAGTAACTAATACGTTTAGAGGTATGAGAATTCATTGGACGCGATAAAGATACAATGCATTTCACAGAAGAATTTCTAATTAAGCAGGAAGGTCATGTTAGAATCATGAGGATGTTCGTAGCTGCTGTGAATATCAACATATGAGCGGCAATCTATGAACAAAGGGTTTCATGCATGCGCGTAAATTGTCGTCCCAGATGAGCCTGTGAAAACCGCACAGGCTAATCAGGGACGATACTTTCCTCCTCAACTGGAATTTCGCTAAGAAGAGACTTTCTGTAAACGAAAAATTCCATAAAAGCGAAAAGTGTCGTCTTTGATTAGCCTTTGCCGTCTGCACAGGCTAATCTAGGACGACACTTAACGCACATACATTTTACCATTTTTATCTTTTGTTCGTAGCTGCTGTCAATATCAACATATCTTATCGATGAATCAAACATATTTGTGAACAAAAATACAAGTCGACTTACCTTAAACTCTAATAATAAAAACCAGTAGAAATCCTGTAAGCGTCGTTTTACTTTTCGGTCGCAGGGCGGACGACTTAAGCTTGAAAACCCCAGTCATGTTGTAGACAATGTCCGTACTTCTATCACAAGTATTTACACATTATTTATTCTGGTATGTTTGTTAAAAATGCTCGTAATATAACACAGTTTCGTCTACTTTTTTCTTCTCATTGAACTGTTCTCTCCCTTACATTGGGTGATCAATCAACAGCATCCGGAGCGTTCATTGCTATATCCGAAGTGGGGTGAATGCGACATGCGGACCTCCGTTAATTTATCTAAAGCATAAGGTATCTATAAAGCCCTTTCCTCGCAGTCATGAGTTCTAATTAAATTTATTGGTTGAAAAAAGTACACAGACCAACATACCACTTCATGATTCTATCAGTAGTAAAACGTTATTTGCAAAAAATCGAGTACATACGCAACGTAATGTTACCTACCATGCGTAAGTAAACATTTGGACCGTGCTGTGTGAAAAGGGGGTTTAATGCATGTGCATAATGATATTTTTATGAGCCTCGCCCTAGAAAAACGTGTCATAATGCATGTGCGTCCTAGAATAGCCTATGAAGTTCACACAGGCTAATCAGGGCCGACATTCTTCGCATTTACTTCATTTTCGCTACGAGGAGACTTTAACGAAAAATAATAAAAATGGATGTTTCGAGCCTGATTAGCTGTTGAGGACTGCACAGGCTAAGCTGGGACGATACTTTACGCCTAGCATTAAGCCCCGTTTTCCAGAGCTTGGCTCATATTTTATTGTCTTGTATTTTTGTAACAGCTGGTGAGAATAAACTTTCTATTAACAATACTTAAGATTTTGTAATGCGTAACTTAGAATGGAAACTATAACAAGTATCTTTTCATTTGTTTATTTGTTCTAGTTACAATAACAAATCGAGTAACACAATCACAATGAAACGTGTTCTGTGTTTTATCTTTCGTTTGCATATTGCCCAACCAGAACAAATACTCACACATAAATGACCCCTATTTTTCTCAAGTCACAAACAACGCATAACAAATATGTATGAATGTCCATTTATTTACCTTGGATGATGATTTGGACTCTGCGATCCCTAGTTTACACTGTCTGACATCGCCAAAGATAACTTCTGCACCAGCGGCATTTCGACAGGAAATAAATCGGTTTACCGGATGCGCACGTGATAATCCGGAAAATCGATTGAGACAGCACTGGATACATTTGTGTTGAGTATGACTTTCCATAACTTCCTAGTTTTAATATTTTACTCCCAACCACGTTAAAGTTCTAAGAAAGGAACGATTAATGCCTACAAATTATCGGAATTGTGCTAATTGTAATAATTATTGTTTTTTTGCGAGGCCGAGAAACATAAAATATATCATGATAAAACTCCTGAAAGCGATTAAATCCGGTAAGCCGTTTCAGTGCTCACTCTGGCCTTCAGAAAATAATAGCCATACTTTTTTCCTTAAAAAAATTATAGCAAAAACAGACGCGTGCTTTTCCGCAAAATGGTACTGAAGGAAAAAAGAAAAAAAACCTGAATCTCAGGACAATGACTATGAACTTTAAAACTAAACACTAATTTTAACAATAACATGAACTTTTAAATGTTACCTTTTAATATGTTGACATTGTTGTGCATCTGTACAATTCCTATTTATTCACCGGAGCATTTACACAGGGCATATGACAGCCAAAACATGTAGTATATGCATTACGGCCCGTATTTTCCACAGCCATTATACACATAACAAATATTCTGGCTGTACGCCTGCGGATTGTTTTATATCGTATCCGAATTACTTATCCGAATTCGAGAGCTGTCACCTGCCTCATGATTTGCATTGTTGTTAACGATGATGATGCATATTTATATTTTAAGCTCATCTTTAGTACTATGTTAAACATTTATATGTATATTAGATTACTGCTGAGTAATAATGACTAGAATTACATATTAACAGTTATTTAACGATAAAATGTAACTCGTCAATGAGACGCCGGTTCATTGTCAGCCATTTGTCGCAGTGCTTTATGGTCCGATGAAACAAAAGAAATCATTATCAAGAAATGTTGACGGAGACGACAAACAGTCGAAATTACGGGGATAATTAGTTGATGGCGATTTAATAATTAATTCATCAAGCAATGTTCATCGTAATATAGTTGCAGAAACGGCATAAAAAAACAAAACCAGCCGACAATTTTCATTTACTGATTTAGAAGATTAAATAATAATTTGCGAAAAAATAATGATCTGACAGTTACCGATCATCTGTAATCTATCTATCTATACTGTCTTACACCCCTTTCGGGTATTATCGACAGGTAATGCATGGGGAGATTAAAGAAGTTTTCCGAATTATATCACTTCTGTCGGACACTGATAGATAAAAACGCTCTAGGTAACGATGTCTCACAAGTTTATTGACGCGTGACAATACACAGCCCGGTTGAGTGTGTACATAGTAATCTCGTTTATATCAATTTTTCCTGCTGTGAGGGCCCGATTTACAAGCGTTTCGCACTTGCCAGAATACTTTTAGTGGTACTTTTAGTGGATTTCTTTATATGTCGGTGGAAAAAATAATCGCCATTTATTTTAGACAATTTTAACAAATAATAGCCAGTTGGATAAAATAATCGCCATTGGCCATAATGTCTGGCAGCAGCGTGAGCACTGCGTTTATATAAATAATAACAACTGGCCGCGCTCTTGGAAAACGGGGTTTAATGCATTTGCGTAAAGTGTCGTTTCCAGATAAGCCATTGCAGGGGCGTTTCAGGGACAACATTTTCTACAGAATCTGGATTTTCGCCAGGAAGAGACTTAATGTAAACGAAAAATACAATAACAGCGTCAGCGTAAAGTGTCGTCCGTGATTAACCTGTGCGGACTGCAAGGGCTAATCTGGGAGGACATTTTACGCACATTCATTAAGCCACGTTGTCTAGATCGATGCTCATATTATAGGGAGATCGCAATTGAATCGCTATCCAAACATAAATCCCAAACCGTTAACAATAACATAGAATTGTATCGGACCTGTCGTCGGCAACTGTCACTTGTTTTGCAATAATTCATGTTATCATATTTATTTCACCTTTTAAATACATGTACAACACTTTCATTTCCCAAAAGTCGCAGATTAACACGTCAGCATATTTCACAAGTTAATAGATCACTATTTGTTGGCTTGGTTAACACGTAAACACGTCAGCATTTTCACAAGTCACATAATCACTTATTGTTTGCAATATTTATTATTATTATTTTAACACAAATGACCAATACATTCATGATAAAACATAATATTATTCATTTTTATATAATATGCTCTAAACCTCGCATTAATTTCCTTTATTTAAATTAGTGTGCGTTTGCTTAAATGTATATAAAGGAAAACAATCAACCCACCACCTATTATTAAAATGTTGTTCTATATCGAATGAATTGTTGTATTTATTTCCTTGAAAGCAAGTTATAAAACAACTTTTGTATCAGTCATTTTGCCATTTCCTTATTACACCAATTTACAAAAATCTTGTAAAGATAATTTAACAACAATATCTTAACTTATATCACGTTTTGCGTCCTTGTGTCACATCAATATCATAAGCACACTTGATGATCTGACGCGCACGTGCATTATTTCTTTGTATTCAAATATAATATTGAACCGTCTGCATGAGTATTTGCGTTCAGAAATTCAAACATGGAACAAAGAAATCCAGGTAAACGACTCAAATAAACTTTTCTTTACTGCTATTGTGTGTTTCATTAACACGGTGCTCACACAAAAATCCGAGAAACATTTTTGTTCATATTTGCATCGTCAATGTCCATCAGCAACCCTGCACACAACGATTGCAAGTTACTGGCAACTGTGTTCATACAACACGCCAACAGGGTGTTCAGTGTTTTAATTCGATTTCGGCGTGTTGAAGTCATGAAACACATATAATGTCATTGCATACGTGAAACTGCAGACAAGATTACCTGCACAAGTGATTGTTTTTTGTAGACTGGTCTCCGTACATAGTTGTATATGATCCGCGACCTGGAAAAACGGGGCTAAGGGTTCTTTGTAGACTGGTCTTCGGGCAAAGTTATATATGAGCCGTGACCTGGGAAAACGGGGCTTAGTGCATATGCGTAAAGTGTCGTCCCAGCATAGCCTGTGTGGTCCGCAAAGGATGATCAGGGCCGATAATTTTCGCCCGTACTGGATTTGGGTTAACTTTAGTGCATATGCGTAAAGTGTCGTCCCTGACAACTGTCCCAGCATAGCCTGTGTGGTCCGCACAGGATGATCAGGGACGATAATATACTCCCTCTCGCACTAGATTTTGTTTAGAGGAAAACTTCTTTAATCTAAAGATGGCATACCAGCGGAAAGTGTCGTCCAAGACAAGCCCGTGCGGACTTCATGTCATTTATTGAAAAGGTTCAGAGTAAAGGCTTTTTAAAGCAGATGCGATTACGGATATCTACATGGTTTGTTCAAGGGAAGATAATCCTTATGTTTTGTATCAATATTCATTGCAGAGTACTCGCCCTTGGGGGATCACAATGGAGGGAAATATAGTTTCGGTAAAGCAATTAAACATATTGATAATTTTCACTTTTATTTTCCACTGTTTGAATTCGGGAAATATCAGTTTAAATTCACTGATATGTCTCTATACACCAGCGGAATGCATACAATATAAAAAAAAAGATTATTTAAATCCCCTGTCTCTTTTAAGCTGTTAAAACGCGAGCCGTTTCTTTTTTTCTAATTGCTTGTGCATTTCTATACACACTATATTAACTGTGTGTTTGTCTTTTTTTTCTATTTTCTTTGTTTCCAACTATTTGTTATAATTTATAACATGTACACATAAAGAGACCGTATGAAAACATCAATAAATACATGTATGTGTTTTAAATTCGACAATTTATAAAGATTTTTTGTATCTATATCAGAGTGAAACAGACAAAGTTAGAGAATGCATAAAAACGGTTTTCAAATAAACAATCATGTTTATGCAGTCTTGTTTGAAACTCTTTGTGATATAATAATAGATAGACGGACTTGATATGGTGACATTTCAGCAATTCCGAGCTCTTATTTCTGATGGGTCATTTAGATCAAATGGTCCTGAACCGCTCTAAGACTGTGTATAGAAGGAAGGTCGTGAGATAAACTTCAAATACTTGTACCATTGTATTTGTAATTTGTACGTACAAAACACTTTAAATGCACCAATTCACGTTTTGGTAAATTGACAAAATTGACACAAACAAATTTCAGATTCGGAAATTTTCGTTGCATTTATGATATAACGATGAAACAATAATACTGAACACTTACTTATCTGTTGTTACACTACGAATATTGATTATATAAAGTATAAAATACACCACTCACTGAATGAGCACGGGTGACCGAGTGGTTAAAAAATTAGACTTTAATTCCAAGGGTCATTGGTTTGAGCCCAGTTGAGGATTACGTTTTTATTTTTTTTTTAATTTAAGTCTTTTTACTGGAGCTATTTAAAGCGTTGAATGACAAACTTAAGTACATGACACAATCTGTGAAAAGAGGTCCCTTTAAGCTATATTGTTTCTATTGTTCCTTTGTTCGCTAGCGGAAGACCTCATGGTGCATTTTTTGTGCGCAACCAACATGATAATAATGATTTAAATGATGCGTATGGGTGTAATTGTTGATTATGATTATGATAATGGCGATGCTAATGCTGCTGTTACTGCAGCTGTTGGTTCAGCTTTGGATGCTTATGATTTTGATCATAATGAAGATGATTTATATGAATAAGATGATAAGATGATAGGGATGCTAATCATGTTGTTGTTGTTTGAGGTGGTGTTGACTTTTACGAAGATTATTTCAACGTTAACTTTCGATGTAATGTTATTATAGTCAATAAAGAACAATTTACAGTTCTAAAGCGTATTAAACACCATTGCCATTTAAAAGAAAGACAATGTCTTTATATGTAAAAAACCTGTTATATTTCGTGGTGTTGACGAAGATTATGTCAACATTAAATTTCGATTTATAGTATGTTTAGTCGACTCCACAACACTTTGCAGCGTATTGAATAGTAATTATCATACCTAAGAAAGGCAATGTCTTGTTAATTCATATGTTAAAAACCGCTATTGCAATGTCGCCATCGTATTGTCGCTCTGTCGTCATCGTGTTGTCGGATTGTCGCCATCATACTATCGCGTTCTCCCACTGGATGTTAATGTGTAACCACGATGGCAATACCGGTATTCCGTATAAACAGCTTGCGCAAACATACACGCTTGTATGTTTTTTATAATTTTATTTCTATTGAAAATTTAGTAAAATGTTTCCATAGAAGTTCCTATTTTCTTTTCCCGAACTGTAATTGTGATATTTTTGTTATACGTTTGATTCCACATTAAATTTAAACATAAAGATATGGAAATTTGTAATTGTGGCATCGGTAAAAAAATAAATATTGATTCATTTATAAAATGAATTTCAATTTAATATTTGTGAAACGATTCGAAATTTTGTATCATGGGTGTTTGTTTAAGATTATATTAGTGTGTACGCAAACGTTTACAATTTGCCCTAGGTATTTGCAGTATAGACTATCTTGTGGGAACATTACTTTTCAGTTAATGTATGTTGTTATTAAAAATGTTTTCCAAGGCTTCCTTTGCAATTGATACTTTTGTCTTAATAGATTGGAATATGATTTTTCAGTTGATAGCATTTGTTATTTTATATGGAAACAAAGTATTGTCAGTGTATTCTTAACGTGTATATGATGTTTTTTTTATCAAAATTGGAACATCGTGTTTAAAATAGAGTCCGGTAATTAATATATGTGTTTGTATAAGAATCAAAGAAGTTCGATTGAAATGAGTTGCCCACATTTTCATTCAAATGCGCATTAAGCAATTTGTTTATATATTTAATACTATGTTGACATTTAATTGTGTATAAGTATTTTTCTTATTTATTTCAGTCGCTTATGTACAAGTAATTTATCGATGCTTTGATTCAACCACTCTACATCGTTTTTAAAACAAACGTTATTTCTATTAAACTAAATAATATTTTCAGCGGTCATGAATAACAGAATTATTTTTTATAATAAATGATGCAACCTTCGCAAGATGACATACGTCCACACTGAATGTTAATCGTATTGGGAAATGCCAGGAAACACATTTTGGAGCAATAATAATATAACACTGAGATTAAATGAAGAACGATTGAGAATCTTATTATAAAAAATTCTTACTATTCATTTTAAGCGAAGTGTGAAACAATGCTTAATACAATTCAAGCAGTATTAACAACTTAATTGAGACTCCGATCAGCAACCAGACAAAATAGTTAAACGATTTTAAATACATTAAAATAACCCTGTATTTAAACGTCGTTTTGTACCGGAACAAAGTGGCATTAGTTCAATACTCCACTGAAAATGCATGTGCCGGTTGTTTGGATTACACTATCGGATTGGTCCTAAAAGCTTCAAAAGAACAAGACCAAAAACAATTGCCTATTTTTACTAACATCTCAAAAATATATGGCGTTTGGTGTACACAACCTTTTTTCGTTACACTTTACACAAGTTGTTCGCACTTCAAAAATGTTATTCAATGTCAATAATCTTTATAATATTTTATTTTCTAAAATATCTCCCCTTCATTAAAGTTTGCAAATATAATGAAGAAAATATTAAAAACAGGACCTTGTACACCGAAATAAAATAAAGTTTAGGGTCGGTACCAAATAATTTCGGTCGCATTGGTTGGTTGATGCAATTACATTTAAGGTACTTTATCGAGTAGGTCATATAGTTTTTTTGTAATCAAAATTTAATTATTTGTTTTTTAAAGTAAGAAGTGTTTTGTTGTGATAGAATTATTCCATGTCTGAACGCAAATACATATTCAAACGCCTCACTATTTTCTGTTCTCTATACGCATTTGGAGGTTCAAGTAGAACCTTTATTTCTAAGCAAGTACATGCATTTTAGAATGAATGCGTAAATGTATATATCATTATTTGTAGTGTTAAAAATGACAATTTTATAATACGATTTCAAGGAATTACCTTTTGAAATAATTTATTCTTTCGTTGAATATATCTTAGTATAGATAGAGACATCTGATTACGCATCCGTTTACTGACTACCAAAACATAAGAAATAAAACAAAATATAGTTGTTGTTCTTGAAAATCAAACCAGATATAGTTGTTGTTCTTAAGGAATCAGACAAAATAGAGTTGTCGGTAGAATGGAATCAAACCAAACAAAGTAATTGATTTAATCGTGCGAGATTACACATATTGCGTAATAATCTATAATGGTAATCGATAATAATTCTTTTTCGGTACAGTGACAATAACTTGAAACTCACATATTTTTAGACAGAATAACATAATATTTATTAATAACGAATCATTAAAAAGTCAATTTCTGAAGAAAATAGTTTGCAAAATCATTTTTAAAGTACAGACTTGTTTAATTAACAAATACGCGAGATAAGAAAATATATGTTTCTACAGCTTTCAAACTATAAACACGACAATATAATACAGGTTGTCCGAAAGCCTGAAAACAAATTAAATACAGTATGTTATAAACGTTTCTGGTTTAACAGTTCTTGTTGATATCTACTAAGATATACATTTTGTTCAGCAAAGAGACGTTTCTACTATAAATTGACCTGTACACTACACCCCTTATTTGTTACATTTAAATGTTTCCTCCCTATTATTTGTATGTGCACGTAATTTATCTTATATATTAAAAAGAATGAAATATGACAAATACTATGTTTACTTTAATTAAAACAATAAACCGCTAAAAAGGTATTTTGAAAAAAACAACAAGAGCAAACACTTAAAAACAAAATAATCTAAAATTAAATGTTTGTATGATGTTATCCCTCGAATTATAGTGTCATATTTGCAGAAATGCGTTCATTAAATTATAAAACAACAACAAATTGCGTATTTGTATAAGCATGTTGGACGTAAAAATGCTTGTGTGGTAGATTACTTAATATGAAGTCCTTTATTAATTTGTTAATATTTATCGTTTGCTCTTTGTATTGGAAGAAAACTATTGGCTATCGTTCCTTTGACGACGGGCTTGAATTAAAGGGAGTAAAGTCGTAATACGCTCCTAATATGTGTTACTGTTCTTCAGAAACTTTCTTAGGAGTGCCCCAACTTCAAAAAGGATTTTTAGTAAACCTTCCATAATTCCAAAGTGCAATACAGTTTAGACAACCGTATTCGAAATTCAATAAAATCCCATGTTTGTCAAACGTCTTATAGTATACATATGGTACTCCAATGTTAACATTTGTTGATGAAACTACTAGCTTTCGGCCAGTGCAATTAGTCAGAAATTAGATAAATTAAGTATTATAGGGACTATACTAGAACTGTGTTGCAAAATACAATTTGCAAAATGCAGACAACGTTACGAATTACATAAAAAATACACACATTTGTTACTGTATTAATACGTAGTGATGGGCATATCGCATGAAATTTATCGATTTATCAACATAATCAGAAAGACAAACCGATACGATAATCGGCTATACTCGGATAATCGGCCTTTTCTTGTATACTGTTTATTTAACAATCTTGACGTTCGTATTATGTGTTAGTGAATGCCTCAATAAATGGCATATTCATATTTTTTACGCCACACTTAGTAATAATGTAATACATTCTGAATACATGCTTAATAAATGGTGGTATCTTGTCTACTATACATGTTTATTTATGCCTGGTGTGGAGACGTTATGTTGCATATTAACAATTGAAAGTAATACTATCTGAAATAGTTAAATTATACATACTGTAAAAAAGATATCAGATTCATAAATATTTTAATCAACAAAGTATACGATTAAAAAAAACAATATTACTAGAATAAGCAGGATGCTGCAGCTGGTAAAAACACAATTCTATATACAGGTTGATCCGACATCCTATTGCAATATCTTCAACAAGTGACAGTGATGCTTGACAAATTGAGATTATTGTACAAATGGTCGTGAGCAGTTTCATAAGCTGACCATATACTGTAACCGTCGGTCATTCACGTTTCTCGAATGAGAGTTTGGGCTAGACTGGCTTCTGGCTGGGTGTATTTGGAGTACAGGCAGCTGGGTCGTTAGGGTGCATATCATCTATATGTGTCAGGAAATTGCTTGCGTTTCCTTAATAAAAAAAGAAATGCGTGGCTTGGAATGAAAACAATCGGCGTGTTGGTAATAATCATTAAGGTTGTGTTTTATTATTATTTAATCTCTGAGTTGGGTGTTTATCACTATCAGGAACTTCAACTTATTGTTTGTGGCACTCATTTGCCTAAACCTGTCAATAATTCTGCACTACCAATCTTATATCACCAACAATAAAAGGCGACTGCCATGTGTTTTTTTATTTCTGCCATGGCTAGTAAAAGTAGTAGTAGATTATACTGGTTAACAATTAAGCACATTCTCGGTTATAAATAAAATTCAGATCAATACAGAACAGAATGTTAATACAGTGAGCATGGTTCGGTTTCATATAAGTGCCACCAACACTTACGGCTATTACTATATTCTTTTCGACAAAGCCGGCACTCTGCAACAGTCAGGTCTAATGTCTTCGATGATGGTTTTCCTGGTTAAGTTTTATAAGAACCAAAAATCTGCCAACATTTGGAAAATGTTTCGACCTGGGGTGGTCGAATATATCACCCTGTGCCTGTTCTTTTCCATTTTTTGGAGCTTTTCTCTGCGCGATGGGGACGCCTTTTTTATTTTAGAATATTGTACCAAAGTCAAATTGAACGGAAGATTCGCAAGAAAAGATTACAAAACACGATTTGGTTTTCGATTAATCGAGTGCCGGAACGCAATGTCGGCAATCGCAATGAAGAAAATTTGCGCGACGATTAATCGACTCCAGTCGGTCCATCGCTATTAATAAGACTATAAATAAAATGTTTCTTGTTTACTTATCAGTGGATACAAAAATAATACCTGTACAATGATATAAAGATGCGGCAATATTACAAATGAAACAAATAATTAAACAATAAAAAATGCGCTACTTGTCTATATAATGTGCAATTGCAATGTAATTTCGCTCGTAATTATAAATATCATACTTTAATTGTTTGAATCTGTGATCAAATACTATAGAAAGCATTCAAATCGTCTATTAATAAATCTGTTTATGGTTTAGAGTTTAACAAAATCAAATTAATATTAAAAAATCTCGTTTGAAATGCAAGTGAAAAAAGGGTAATATTATTTAAGAAATATAAACTAAACAGAAGAAAAGTGTTTATAAGAAATAGTTATATTATTAATAACAATTGCAAGTGTAGAAGTAGTTTTCCATGTACTAAAATATTGCATTAAAATGTACCATACTAGGAAATACATAAAATGTGTATGGTTTACCAATCAATTGAACTTCAATTAAAGAAGAAATAAAACAATATCGATGAAATATGATCATTAATTTTATGTAAAACGTTTCAAAATCCTCACATATTCTTCTACCACAATGTTTCATGAATAAATAAAAACGGTGTTGAATACTTGAAATCGACGGCGTTCTCGCATTTCTCGAAAACAAAAAAACTTGGTACAATAGTCTTAAGATTCCAACGTTATTTTAGTATGCGAAGAAACAAGCCAATGTTCATATTCATGGAAAACGCTGCCTTTTCCCTCTTTTAGGCACTACATTATATGGTCTTAGTCTAATCTTCAAATGATCTTAATCATAATATGAACTAAGTATGAACGTTGCTTGTTGTGGACAACATGATAGATAGATAGATATTATGTGAGGAACAAATGCAATATTTACCCATGCTTTCAATATACACATAAACATGACTGGCTTATAATGATTAATACAGGTTATATATCATATATAGTGATAAAGTAAATACTTTAGATAACATGGTCAAGTGAATAAATAATATAACATTCATGTATAATGCCTGTTTCAGAATTTTTAATTATTATTCACTTTATTATCATGTTAAAGGAGAAACATGGAAATTACAACACAATACAAAAATAATAATGAGGAAATGAAAGGATATATATATTTTAGATATTTACAAAACATTATATGACAGACTTATAATGATTGAAACATATTATATCACATACATTGATGAATTTAATATTTAAAGTAAAACAATTATGAGGGTTTACATGGTCAAGATAATGAATAATATGACATTAACGTATAATGACATTTTCAGAATTGTTATTTATTATTTACTTAATCATCATTATTAATGATGGACATGGCAATGACAACAAACAAATCTGTATAAGAATTTTTTCATAGAGATATGTTAAATATTAAAAAAACACATATTTAATGTTTGTATATGTAAAAATTAGATATTTAGGATAATTTTATGAGAGAAAAACAAATAAGTAAATATAACAAAAAAACACAACAACACCAATTAGAAAATTACAATTTGTGAGATTTTAGTAGCTTTAAACAATTGTAATATTGATTTACGTACATTATTACATGGTATTTGTGTTTCTAAGGTACATTATTCACATATTTACATAGTAGTTACGTACAATTCGTTTAAACATTGTTAATCTTTGTTGACGTGTTTGCGAAATTAAGCTCTAAGTACTATATATTCATGCCCTTTTTTGTTTCAAAGTTTACATTTTACGTAGGAGAACGTAGTGCGTAGCCTAAATCTGAAGAAGTGAAACTCCAACTGCTTGAGCAGTATTGCATTCACAATATAAAATAGTTGGTTACTTATTTAAGGCAAGTGACCTATTGCCAGAACAGTACGAGACAGCAAAATACGAAACAAAATACACACATAGAAGAAAAAAGCTTGAGTCAGCGCATTGGAACGGTCAAAGTATTGGGGGTTTAAACCAGTTATATATGTTACAAACGTCATTCTGTTCTACATAAAATTTTTGAAAGAATAAAGATAAATAAGCTTGAACAAAAATAGTTTGTATGTACCATTTTTTATTTTAATAATAAAATTAAATGTTTCATTTTACTGGTAGAAAGAAGTCGCATAGAATACAAATTTAATCACCAAGTCTAAAATAAAATGTATGCGCGGTGTAAAAGCGTTCACAATATGTAGTCATTGCATTAATATTAAATACAATTTAGCAATTGACTATTTCGATGCTGTTTCTATCTTATTAACGCCGGGACCCAACAGTTACGATACAACAACTGTGCTATCTGAGCTGCTGGTTCCACACACTCTATATTAAACACGTCCGGGGAAATTAAACTGTAGTTACAAACTTTCTGAACGAGTTTAAATAAATATTGTTAAGAATTAAATTGCCTTATCATAGGTTTCGATATTTGCGAACATAGGCTTAATTTGGTGTTGAGCAATTCAACATGTTATTTCTACACAGTTCGAGCTTGGACCAAACATATCTATGCCTGTTTGCAAGAATTGATTAAATGTGTACCTTATTTAACAAAAATATACGACATCGTCGCCTCGGATTCGGTGTTTGTCTGTCCTGGACCGTCTTTTTCCGATATTTTGACATCATCGTAGTTTGTGTCCCCTGGATCGTAATTTTCAGATTCGTCGAAATTGTTCTCTTGTCGTTCTGACATTTCAACCTGTGTCTCAACGTGAAAGTCCCTATCTGCTATTCGACCAATTACATAAGACGTTTCTGTTGGCATGAAGCTGGGTCCCACCAAGGCAGTGTACCGATGTCTTTCTGTCATCTGTGGATTAATTTAAAGGAATTATCTGTATATTAAAACTCCTGAGGCGCCACTAGAGGAAACATTTTGTTTCCCAGAGAGGCGTTTATTCATGGCGAATTATCATTTTCCTGAACAACACAGAACAGTAAAAAAAACAACACAAGACATAAATTGATTACAATTTTGTATGACGACTTTGCCACAGCAATTGAATCAGTTGAGGCGGAAACCGGTTACAAATTATACATATCTCAAACTAAGTTGCATCTGTATGTTTGTAAGTTTAAAACTGATTGCTTTTCATGTTGTTATAAAAGATTGCTTTAGCTGTAATGTTATGATTAATGTAACTGCGGTATTTAGCAGCGATCTAAACAAACGTTAATACAGAACCGTGATAAGATAAAACACTGCTTTGAATTACGAGCGAATGCATTTATCCTTACTAGGGTCAAACCTGGTTAACGGGCTCGTTATGTTTTTAGTTTAAATATACATTTGTTATTAAAAGAAAGATAACATCAACGTGTGGTGGCAAGTTCTGTATGTCTGAGTCAAATATCAACTTCAGTTATGTGTGACATTTGCAGTTCAAATATTGCACCAGACAAGTACTGAACTAAACTGTTTTTGTTCCAAAGGTACCTTCTTACATCAAAGCCAGCCAACTAGAAGCATCTCAACATACCTGGAGTGAGGTGTACGGTGTTGCCTCACGCTCTGTTATATCGTCGGGAATGACATCATAAATAACGATGTTGTCGTCATGACCTTCTGTAAATAAGTAAATATATATCACAATGATTTTTAATTCGTTAAAAAGGTTACACTTCGTCATACGGTTAATGCGTTTGGTTGATTTAAAAACAGTTTGTCAACAGTTGTTTCTTTTTACGATTGTGTAAGAAAATAAACTGCAAAGTACTGCAAAGAGAAAATTTGACGTGCTTGTATTATTTATTTAAGACATGCCGCCTTTGTCACTGTTTACAACATATACAGTATATATGGAATTATATAAAATAACACACCCTGTGGAACATTCGATGGCTGTACAAGGTCGTTTCTGAAAAGAAACACTATGTAATGATCTGCACATTGATATTGATGACGTTGATTTCAATTCAATTAAACCATTGTATTGTCAGACTTATTTAAAAAGAAGTCTTAATGCTATCAAATGAGATATTTATGAAACGTATGATACGCATATTCTTACTGTTGAACGGTAGTTCCAGTGTTGTTCCCTGTATTTGGAGAAAAAAACATGTGTCGTTACAAGAACAAACGAAATAACATACATAGTTTGAAAATCATTAAACATATTAATTATAAGGATTCATTGTTATGAAAAAATGTCGTCTCGTTATAAAATACAAAAGTTGGTCAAATGAAATCATATGTTTTGCGGCATGTTTTTATAAAATATTTTTAGTAAAAGATATGCATAAAACAAGTATGAAATGTAACTAACCTTGTGTCCTCTTGGTGCACAAACCAGCGATGGTGAAGATCAGTACGACCACACATGAGCCAAGCGTTGTTGCAACCCATGTAACAATAGACGACGCCTTTACCTCTTCTTCGGCTATTACATAAATATTTTAAAGTATTGCATATGTCAATTTGTGAATATATTCTTATACATATATATATATGTGCGTTATTTAATGCAAAACGAATTAAATTTTGTGAAAGACAAACCGTTGATTCCTTTTGATCTGGGAATGCGTACATATCTATGTTACATATATTTTAACAATTTAATTAGGTGTAAATACCACACATACGTCATCTATTAATAATATACGTTCCAATTGGAAATTCTGTTCGACATAAACGTTTTTTCGAAAGAAAGTAATTCAGGAGTATGATGTATGCTTTCTATCAACAACGTGTGGGGTGAAACCTGGCCACGCCCGATGAGTCACATGGTAAAGTTTATGTTCATTTGCAATAGAATTTGAACATTTGAAACCTATAACAATAATTGACAAATAATAGGGTAAAATATTTTAGTATCGACTTGTAAAGCAACATACCTTTTAAAATCCTCATCTCTAAAACACAAAGGCCTAGAGTTTTGATATCCAGCTGGGCCTGGTATTTTATATCAGATTTTTGAAGTTTTCAGATTATCTATAAGGAACAATTATGCCCAGTCGATTACTACTTGATATTGCTCCATTCTGATATGGCCAATGTCATTGTTGAGAAATTAACTTGTAATGTAATATTCTATATTATTATTAGTATTAATAATGTGACTCCTGAGGCCTGACCATTTTTGATCTAAGGTATATTATATGAACAAACTTATGGTTGTTAACAACCATACCGCAAAACACACCAAATATACAGTCCATGTTCTATGTGGTTTCAGAGAGTAACCAAATGATAATTTCTGTTTAGTTTTATTAAAATCTGCTATCGGTTTAGGAGGAGGTAACCTTAAAACAAAATTTCACGGACGCACGCAAGCATTCACGCACGGACTGACGGACGACGAATATCACGGTATCCTAAACCACTGCGGCGTTGGCAGTTTTGATCCTAGAGCCATGATTAGAACAAACTTTGAACATGAACAATGTTTTATGTCGCATGCCAAATACCAAAGGTATACGTCGACTGGTTTAAGATAACATTTTTTTAGTTAATTACCAAACAATTTTGTCTAAAGCATGTGACCCACGATGTCTGGTAAGTTTTTACCCTACGGCATGCTTTCAACAAACTTTACAGAGAACTACTATAACATGCTAAACAACAAAAACTTTACTACTGATCCTTACGGTTTAAAGAAGAAGATATTTAAAGTTGTGTCCTTATTACATCTTTTTAAATAAGGTGACTTCTTATGCGTGTCCAATTGAGACCCAAGAGGCAGCATTTTAACACATGTTTTATAGAAACACTGCGATTTACACACAATATTATTTTACCCTGACCCTTGAGGTATCATAGATTATGATTTGTTTTGAGTTAGTAATAACATACGTCATTAAAGACCATATAACCTCTGGGGCTTGGTCAATTTTGCCCCCCAGGGCGATAATTTGAACAATCTGTAAATATTACAATAAGACGATATTACAAATAAAATATTTAACCCTGACCGTTGCGGATTCAATGCAAATATTTTAAAAGTTAATTACTTTATAAATCTGAATTTTTACCCAAGGGTAATAAATTCAACAAACTTTGTATGGGACCTCTATCTGATGTTCATATCTTGGATTTCTGGTTTCAGGTTATTATGCCTTTGAACGTATTAACTACATAATTCGATATAAATCAGACGATCATTTTTGACCATAGAAGCAAGATATAAAAAAGTAGAAGGCCACAATACAATGTTGAAAACCAACTAACAAACTCATGATGCATGCCGTTTAATAGGCGATTTCGAAAGTTACTTTCTACGCAAGTCTACGCAAGTCATGTGACACCTGGGCCGTGGCCAGTTTTAAACTCATCGGCATAATTTGAACAATATTTGCAAAGTATTACTGGACCATGTTACATAACAAATATTTAACCACTGAAGGTTAAGATTTCAGAGGAAATTATTTTACATGACACAGCATTACATTACCTGTTAATTGAATCATTGGAAAATTTACCAAAATATATCCAAATACAAAATATACTTAATTGCATTTTGTTCTAATTTCATGAGAACTGTTTTTAACGTGCATTGATTTATTAATTATATAACGTGTTATTGTAATAGTGCGTTAGGTTGAGGACAGGCTGTATGTATTACTCAATCATCACAAGGCGAGCTATTTACTGTTATGGTCGCTGGTTGCATTGTTTAAATCGGGCAGTTTGTTTGCTGCTCTGGTTGTTAAGTCAACGCCACTCTTAGTTTCCGAGGTAAATATTGACGTCACCAACGCTGAGATACCCTCTGATGATGTCACAGGTGTGCTCGGTGGCGTCGGATCGTAGTTTATCTTATAAGAGTTGACTAAGTCGTAATAAATGGTGTCGTGAACAGTTTCTGAAAAGATTAACGAATATTTTAAGCATGATGACACGTTTTCGATAGACTAATTTAATTTAGAATAAGTCATCATCATCATCATCATTATCATCATCATCATCATCATTATCATCATCATCATCATCATCATCATCATCATCATCATCATCATCATCATCATCATCATCATCATCATCATCATCATCATCATCATCATCATCATCATCATCATCATCATCATCATCATCATCATCATCATCATCATCATCATTATCTTCATCATCATCATCATCATCATCATCATCATCATCATCATCATCATCATCATCATCATCATCATCATCATCATCATCATCATCATCATCATCATCATCATCATCATCATCATCATCATCATCATCATCATCATCATCATCATCATCATCATCATCATCATCATCATCATCATCATCATCATCATCATCATCATCATCATCATCATCATCATCATCATCATCATCATCATCACCACCATCATCATCATCATCATCATCATCATCATCATCATCACTCTCATCGCCAAGATCATAATCAAAACCATTATCATATTCAAAATCATTATTAACATGATAATAATAATAATAATAATAATAATAATCACCATCATAATCGCTATTTTCATCATCATCGCCATCTTCATTATCATCGCCATTATTATAATTTTAATCATAATCACGACCATAGTAACAAACACTCATAAACAATACCAACAACCATTAAACAGTGTCAAATAAACAACGCGAAAATACACTTAGCTCGAATATAAACAACTTTTTATCGTTCAAATGGACGCGCTGTTCTTTACCCTAATCGTCAATCATCATTGAATTCCTAGGCATATGAATTTTAAAACCGGTGTATATCAGCCGATAAACACAGATCAATGGATCATAATGAGTTATTTGCTCTTACCATTTACACATACAGATGAATAGTTTTTAGTACAGGTGTCTTTTCGAGCAATGCCTTTTTCATGCACAAAACAATGCACGGTAAGGTCTTCCGCTAGCAAAAACAAAATAACGCAACCAGCAATAAAATGAGAAGTGGTATAACACGTATTTGACAAATTTCTCGGGGATCATCGTTTTTGTGCAATCATGCTTTAATAGAAATTGTTGATATATTGGACAAAAGTACACTTAAAAAATATTGATTTTAATAAGAAAGAATTCATGATATACACAAAAGCAAAATAAAACTTAAGACTACAAACACATAACAATATTAACTATAACGTTAAGATTATGGATAATCATCAACCGAAATCATAGGTGTGTTATCATTTAGATTGATAGTGAAAAATAACTGTTTAACCAGCAGATCGTTTACAAATCAACGATCTCAGTGGCCGATGGTAAGCGTGGGAGATTTTGCTCTAAAGGTTCGAATCCCGCTTGGCGCTCGCATGTTATTAAATGTGTTTCGTGATTTAATTATTATTTTAGACTATTTCAAATATTTCAAATATTTCAGTTTTGTTAAAATAATAATTAATATTTCAAAAGTTATCACTCTATTTAAGGGAATAGTTCTGCAGTTGACAGTTAACAATAGTGTTGAACAATAAATTTTAATTGATACATATATTTAAAAAAACGATGTTTTGAAGTCTTATTTGAATTTATGTCAAACATTACACGCAATATGATCATCATCATCATAATAATAAAAAAGCAAAGTAATATATCAAAGCAAAATAAAACATAAAATATATTATGTCATGGTAAGGCAACGATAAAGCCGAAGGGAAGGTTTTCTTATGACTGGTAACCCAACGGTGTGAGATCCCGCTACATAATACACATAGAGTTGAACAGAATATTTCCATATTTTGGCAAGTTAGTGAGAAACAAACTGTGTTTTATTATGTTCTGAGTAACAAAAATAATTAACATGTCCCCTGTTTTTCCCAGATGGAATTCTAAACGACTGGTTACAATTAATGAAGTTTCGTCACAATCCGTGCTAAACTTGGCTTTCAAAAACGTTTGCACGATCAACGACCCACCGCTCACCCACCGAAATCAGTCAATCGAATGACTGATTTCTTAATTTGTTAATTTTAACTTGCGGGATTCAAACAAACGACATACATCACAATTTATACAGAGCTCTTAACACTGAGCTTAACGGGCATCTGGTTTATACCCACACTACATTTGAAACATGAATTACAAATATACTTACATTTTAGAAATGATCCGAAGTCTACATCTTGTAGCCAATACTGTCCATAAGTAAGCTCTTTAAACATGTACAAGTTAGTGGGATTCACAAATGGCAAATCTGTATGTGATCCATTGCTTTGATTCTGACAATATTTGCGTCCTTCCTCAAACTGCATGTATCTGGGGTCACCAACGAACGTTGTGCCTTATAATGACATTAAAACAAACTGTGTAAATTTAATCAGCTAAAAACAGTATTATTCTTTTATAAGCACTTATCTGTAAAGAGGAGTTACTTATACACAAATTGAAAATACATAAAACATTATACATCAAATGTAAATAAAGGCATTATATTTGTACAGTTGAATTTTTACAAAGATCGTGATTAAGCAATTCGCTTCTATGAGCCGCTATTGTTTAAGTGTACTGAACGCGTGTCCCCTGAAACAAGACTTTGGGCACTTAAGAAACAAGGCTTTGAAAAGTTAATAACAAAAAATCATATAGAAAATATAGTAAAAAGTGTTCTCTTGTTTTGCAATAATTATTTGAATAATAGTTAGTGTAAGCAATGTCATATGTGGCTGGGAATGAGATTTTGACCCATTTGGCTCTGACATCGTTTCCGAGAAAAATGACTTTAACTCGTGACTACCGTTTTGCGTACTTTGTCAACCCACTTATTGTGATAAAATAATAGTTTAATTTTGAATAATAAACTACATCAACGTAATTAAGTTAATGGAATGATACTCTTTCGTATGTTCTTTGTTTTGTTTATGGTTTAAATTAACCTTAGCTGATTTAACATTTATGCAGTAGGGCACAGTTCGACATTGTGAATTTTCGGATAAATTTCTTGCTTTTTTAAAGGTGAGTTTTCTTACTATTGGAGTTGTTTTGCTTCATCAAATTGCAAATTTGTTTTTAAAATAAATCTCTTCCATCAATCATGGTGTGTGTATGAGACGTTGTGGCCTTGTGGGTGTCCAAATGAAGATTTTAGACGATATTTCTTAGTAAAGTTTGTGTGTTTTACCCGAGAGTTGTCAAAATCTAAAACACTTCTTAATTTAACTTTTGTTGCTTAACTTTTCTAGAATTTAAGTTATATCATTTCGTTGAACACTTTAGTGCATATTTTCCCCTTACAGTATTCTTCTATCGCTTGATGTACTTTAAGATAATTGTCTAAACGTTGATCAGTTGACAGCAGACAAACTGTGAACTGAATAGCGTTGTATAATCAAATAACCTTTGCAAAACTTTGTGCAATCACACAATAGCATGTACGCAATAACAATTTCATTCGTAATGACTACACAATTAATATGTCAGCAATGTGATAAATTATATTTAATGATGTTTGTTACAATTGTTTATGTTCCTTTTCTTGTCATATTTTCTAGTTATTGTCTTAAACTGCAACTCTTCCTTCATTTATTTCAGCCAAAATACAGATTGGGCGAAACGACACAGTGTGAACACCAAAATATGTGCTCATTGTTATCAGGTATGATATGACCGTGTAAATAATTTTTAATTAACACCAAACTGAGCACCGTTGAACAGTTTTTAACCTAAGGCCTATAAGCGCCGGTACATCTTCTATTTATGAGGAGTGATGAATTAGAAGAAAAGACAACTTATAAACTGCATTTTGTACCTTATATGTGTTAAGCTTTTGAACAGTGTTTTCCTGTTATTATCTTATGCAAAGGATGTTTTTTAAACACAAAATTATGTATTTAAAGAAAATGTATCATGTCACAGGATTGACAAAAGTTTACGCTTTTGATAAAGCAGTGATGCCAAAGCAGAGATTAGCTTGTAACCAGCAAAGTTCAACCTTGTCTTCAACACTATGTTGACAACAATTAATACATGTATGATAAAGTTATTAATAAGCATTATACTTAATATTAATGTTTTAATTTAAAACATTGACTATTCTCTGTTCTCTGTGCATGTCTGGAGGGTTCAGAGTGAATTATATACGAAACAAGAATATTTGTATCTTGATAATATCAATAGATAAATTATTTGTTGTGTTATTTTCACGAAGATTAAGTTTAAAAAGAAAAATATCGGTGAAGAAATATATCGCATGTTATATTAATTGTAATTTCAATAAATTGTGGGCAAGTATGTGGTCTCCATTGTATGATGTATTATTGATGTGTTCGTAGAAGGATACTTATACGTAATCAGTCATTTATATATTTATTATCATTGCAGATCTTCGAAAATGCATTTTACCAATCCTGGTGCAACCAGAGCTTACCATGTTTACATCTTACTGTCCGTTTGGACATTGTGTGGATGATAATATGGACAATACCGGCATATTGTGTTGTGCTTAACTGTTTTTTAACAGATAAAGTGTTTTATTCCAGACTTAACAAGCCGTTTTTCATCAAGGAATAACAAAAATACAATGTTATTGATATGCATGAATTTGTAGTACATAATATCAACGATGTGTATCTTATGTTTTTTTTAACAGTCTGTCATCGATAAGTAAACATATTAAGCATGTTAAGTATGTTTAGGGAATATTATGTACCGTTATACATTTTTATACATTTTTAGTATATTAACTAGGACTATATTGTTGATAACAAATAGCATGAATATGTAATTGAGAATGTACTGTTTCAATACCAACTGTAAACTTAGTTAATTTTGTCTAATTAATTGTATCTATCGTTGAATGTAATAGAATTGCTAAGTAAAAAAAATGTCTGACAGTAAAGATGCACAACACAAATTGTATCAAGAGCAGTTATTCATTTTAGTTTTAAGTTGGTAGCTATACAAACTGTTAAATTTCTTAATACACACCTATTTCAAGAAAATGTGCATATTTTCTTTAATTATAAACATTTTATGTTCAATATCTGTCTAGGGCATTTGTTTTATTTTGCTGTTCTGTTTTTGTCTTAAATTCTTTAAAATGGAAATACATATGACAAAAGAACATGTTTGTTTCCATGGCACTATGAGTAGTTATGATTTATAATACTACAATTAATTATGTATTTTGTAATCAATTATGTTCATCGACATACAATGTACGCGAATGATGGAGTTATTATCAACACAAATTGATCAGCATAGCATGTACTGATATTTATTGAATTAAACCGTCATTTCATTCAAAACGGTGCTATTTGGCGTTCATGACATGAACACAAACAATGACATAACTTCGTCAATTTTAGTAATGCTCAAATTTCAGATTTTGATTTGTCAGATGTAGTTCTTTCATAATGTACGCTTACCTGAAAAAGTCATTTTTTGACCAGATGGATCAAAAACTCGATCCCAGCCACATATAATGCACGACAAACATCTAACTATGAATTGTTATGTACAATATCACTTACTGTTCATACAACGAACATAGGTCCATCCATTGTTCGGCTCTGTACCGATTATAAAGAATATGTCTGAAACGAAATTAATGATCAATTGTTTACTCGTACAAAACGAGTGCAATAATTAAATAATAAGGAAGGGGATTATGCTAAAAGGGACGTTTTTAAATGATTTGCAATACTATAACGGATTATTTTTTTTATTGCATTATTTTTTTGTATCGTATCAACCCGGACTAAATTAAATGACATAATTGTCGTGAAGCCCTGAGTTCACCGACAACAAATGCTGGAAACATAGCCAGGCGAGCTACTGTTTTACCACACTTGACCCAGATTCAAACATGACCTTCATTATGTTAAGAAAAAAATTCTACACAAGTGTCATCAAGGCTGATTCATATATAAAGCCAAAGAGCGGCAACAAATTTATTTAAAGATTGGACCTGGTGGCTTAGTGTTCAGACATTCGTCCTGACCAAGTTTCATTACACGTGACTCATAAATGTTTTAGATATTTGACCTCGTGAGATAGTTTCTGAATGAAAGTGACTATGATTCAATATTTGCCTAAATATTTTAAAGATTACCATTCGGACCAAGTTATATCAAAATTGAGTCATTAATGTGGCATCTAGAGTGGTAACAAACTTTTTCTCAGATTTGACCTTGTGACCGTTTTGTGTAAGCACGTGACCCTGGTTCGAACTCAGCTTCGATTTAGTCAAGATAAACATTATAACTACGGCCTATTCAGATTGTTAAATAAATCTTCCCTCTAGAGAGGTGACAATGTTTTTATAACATTTGATCCGGTGACCTAGTTTTCAGACGCACTTGACACAGATTCAAACATGACCTAGATATTGTCATTTCGATCAAGTTTCATCAAGATTGGCCGAAAACTGTAGCATCTAGAATGGGACCGAGCTAAACGTTGACTAATCATACCACACAGAACACAACAATGTACGTCGGACATAGGGTTAACACTTAAACACTTAATGCTACGGTGGGCTAAAATGTGAAATTAAAGTCTGAAAAAATACTTGAATATAGAAATAAAACAAATGAATAAAGACAATCATCACCAACATAAGGTATATAAGACTGTTTGGACAATGTGACAGGACCTGTAAGTGGTATTCAACGTGAATTTATGTTTTACTCTTCGGGTAACAAGAAAGTAAATTTAGGAAGTATGTACATGCGCTTGCTTCCCCCCAAATTGCGCACAGGGAAAAAGATAAATCTACTTATATACTTACAAACAATATTATAATTTATTTTACATCGATACATGAATTTATTAACTAACTATTTACAAAGTAAATCAACCTGTATTTTCAGTACAAAAAACTCGATTCGCGCAAGAGAGCAATCGTAAACAGTCCCCTAAAGCATTTCTGGAAGTATGTGAACTGCGCATAAAGCGTCCATTCCTGAAAATTATTTGGTTGTATTGTAAGGAATGTATGTCAAAGGTGATCCTTGAAAGGTATATACAAATTTTCTAAGGTATTAAACAATTATGCTGACATTATGATTGAATCTCAATTTCGTCAAGTGTTGGGTTTACCTAGATTATTTACTCGCACTTCAAAGTCGTTGAACCAAATGGGATATGTTATGTTCAGGTTAAAACTTCCACTCAACCACAGCGCCGTGTTGAACATGGTCAGACCATTTTGTCGACATTTTATGGAAGCGTCATACCACGTGCTAGATGGGTTTCTTAAATCGGCCTCTGGAATGTTTTACATTATTACTTATAGATAAAGTAGAAATAGCTCTAGCATGCATTTGTCCTTCGTTCGTTCGTTAGTCCGTTCCATTTACTCATCATAAATACGTTTCCATTACCATTCACCTGTACGAATTGGCCCGAGTACTTTCGACGCCGCATTTCGAATTTCGTATCGACGCCACATTGTTTATATAACTTAGCTACAATATACACCTATATAAAATCTATGACCAAACTGTAAATTATTTCAATTGAATTTGCATGGTAATGGTATATTAAAATTAACACGAATGTATTGTAAAAATTGAATATGTGAAATACAGAATATTTTAAAATATTCTAAAATGATAATTATTAATTTGTGAAAAGACAATCGACAAACTAATAAGCAAGTGCGAAAGTGAATTCTGCAACATAATTTTTTTTTTGTTTTTAATGAAAGTGACGTAACCATTTATTAGTATAATATATGCACAATTAATGATGTCATAAGTAAAATCGGGCAAACCCTTTTGTCACAGGACTTAATCACATCCTTTTTCACAGGATTTGTTCACAGCCTTTTTCACAGGACTTGTTCACAGCATGACAAAATGACAATTAAAAAATCACATAATCTGAAAATAAATGCGTTCAAACTGGTGAAATAATACTATTTAATAAGAAAACTGTTTTAAATGTCGGTTAATTTATGGATAATCATCAGTCTTAATCAACAAAACAATAACGCTTTTATAATCGATAATTGCGAAAATGCGTGTCATACGAACATTGCGTTAAAATGGTGAAAATGTATTAAACTCTTTTGTATTGCCTGTATTATTATTACAGACTATTTCTTATAGTTAATATATGTTAGTATATACAATTTGTGACCTTTTAAGGTTAGGATAATCTGTTAACAAGTCCCTTTATTGCGATATAGATGCAAAGCAGATCACTTTATAATTTCAAATTAAACACACATGTAATGTTAGAATCGAAACGATTTTCGTAGCTTCATTAAATAAAACATATATAATTAATAAATCTAAAATTATTTTACAGAGAAAAATACAATCGGACTCACCTAAAACCCCAACAATAAAAGCCAGTAGAAATCCTGTATACATGGCTTTACTGTTCGGTCGCAGGGCGGCAAACCCAAACTTCGAAATCCTGGGCATATCGGAGACAATGTCCTTGCGTCTGTCACAAGTATTTAATATTTTGTACACAAGAATGTTTGTTAAATACGCACGTAATATTACATATTTTCCTGGATTATTTTCTTACAATTGAAATGATATCTTCCGTTTATAACGTGATCCAGTATCAACATCAAAAACGTTCATTGTTATTGCCTGAGCGAAGACGGGGCATATGTACATGTTCTTTCACAATATCATTGTTTATCGACACAATCTACTTTCATTAATTTTGATGTAAGCCCTCATGTTTTATGCCGTAACGTCAGAACTCCACGAGCACTGTTTATTTGATGTCATCAAAGCTATCATTTTGCTTTTGTGTATACTAGAATAAACAAATTACAATAGTATTACATTTTGGTATAGAAGAAACTCTCTTTAAACGAAAAATACAAAACGAGCGAGAAGTGTCGTCCCTGATTAGCCTTTGTGGACTGCACAGACTCTGGGACGACACTTTACGCAAATGCCTTAAACCCAGTTTTCCCAGAAAGAAGCTTTATTATAGTAATTAGCTTAAGGCAATTTAGGAACATTGCGGACGTGTTTTAATGTTGCAGCAACAGTTCATAACATTATAACGTGCATTTGGCAAGATTCGAGTACTCCACTTTATGACCCGTCTTTGACCTTTTCGCTTTTGTTGACGACAGAAGACTACACACATCGTCATCAATTAACGAGTGGTGCCTTCAGTGCGATATAATATTGCATGTTAAGTGTTGGGTTTTATCTGTTGGTCCGTATCGTATAAGGCAAAAATATGGTAACACTCTAAATCAAACATTGGCAATTATGGTATTACAGCGAAAGCTTATCTTTAAACATTTTTTACGTGAATCCAGGTTTATCCGAACCCATGTTGTGCGTGTGTTTTAAGGTATTTATTTTTAATCAGCAGCCATATTTTGTTTTATTTGCCTTTGTTTTATAGGCCAATTAACTACAGTCGCTGGTGTTCAGATAAATGGAGACCCGAATTATGTTACTAAATTGAGCAAGATCTTTGTGTATTTTTAGAGGTTTAAAGATAGCTCCCACAGTGGGATTGATCCCATGACCTCCCGGTGCCAAGGCGGACATTATACCCACTACGCCACGTCCACCTTCTTTTCGATTTATCATAGCCTATCGGCAAATAAACAATGACCACTAAATATCATTCATGCGAACATAAGTTCGATTCAAACATGAGTGTATTGCCAATGGTTCTCTGGAATTCTTTAAGCTTTTTGAGTGGAATTCCAATGGTTATTTGGCTTTATGTTCATGGATTTTTTTCCGACTTTCTGTTTCGTCAATTTAACACAATAAGACCCTTCGACGATCGCCTTTATAGGCTTTTGAAATAGTTTGATCACCATTACTAACATTAAAGCGAGTAAATACGATTTTAATTTCGACATTCTATTTTCGCAATATTACAAAACATATGACCGATGACTGTTATTTAAGCTCAATTACCAATCTTTTTGTCGCAAAACTAACTAAATATTGTTTAGTTCAATTAAATTTATAACGAACAAGTTTACACCGATACCGACACATTGACTTGCCAAAAGTGGGTATATATGTCGTATGAACAAATCTACAAACATTAATTTGGTTTCATCAACAGTGCTCATGTGTTGTATACATGAGGCAGTTTTCTGCTAACAGAAAAAAACATATTTGCTATTTTAAAATATTTACTTTCGCTGATTTTCTGTTACTACTCATTATGAACTTTTATTCTAGAATTTGATTCATCAGCGCTGTACCTTTTTTCCAAAAGGTAACTAGATTGTATATGCTCACTTTAATCTGTATGATCAAACAAATTAATGTTTTGGTTATCCTTAACCGCTTGAACAATAACTTGTTAAAACGGTTGTAACATTTTAAGTCAGTGTTTTCGTTTAATTCATATTTTTGTTATTTCATTGAATCTTTAAACATAATTGTTTTGTTTAAAAATTATTGCCTATCTCAAATGGTAATACAAATCGGCTGCCCAAATGGTTTTTATTTTCTAATTCAAATTGAATTTGATTATTTTGTCGAATCTTAAACTGTGTATATTAAATATTAACTTAAATCGTGGCTTGAATTTCTGTCAACAACACGTAAAATACATTAGCAGTAACCTATATCGATACGTCGTGTTCTACCACCGCAAAGTGAAGCTAGTTATAGATTTCACTACTAACGTGTATGCCAGTTATATCCACAGAAATATATGGGTTTTTATATCTATTTTACCAGGCCTTATTGTTTCAAGAGTAAACGGCCAATAGTTTGTGTTTAATCTAGCATCGCCCCAATAGTCATGACGGTAGGTGGGCTAAACGTTTGATTTTGGTACCTATTTACTATACACACGTTATTTCTAAATCTTATAACGTTATACAATGACAGGAATCGTCCAAATAGTTTGGTATAAAATAATTATCTTTCAGTATTTTTTGTTAATATGATCGAAATTTACACTATCGTTTCAAAACTCTACCTGGAATACAAAAAAAACAAACAAGAGACGATGCTCGGCACAAAAAATAGGATCGGATGGGTTGGTTGACGAAGTAATAGTGTATCCCTTATACTGAATTGGCCACATATTTTATCTTATTATCAAATTTAAGTATTGGTTTAATAGTTAATATGTTTTGTTGTGATATAATTTACTTTAAACAATGTTAAGGTTTCATGCTTATATTTATAATAATAAAGAGCTTGCATATGACACAATAAGTTTAAATTCCCTTAATATAATTTCCACTTTAAGTTTTCATTGTGTATCTGAAACACACATAGTGGTTACGCCTTAAGCGATTTAATGCTTTGAAACTACAACTCACATTTAACTTCCTCAGTTGTAAGACAACGTCCACGTGTCACCTGGCACGATCCGACGGCTTTAGACAATCTAGTTCATATCGTCATATTTCATTTCTTTAAATTAGGCTCAAAACATTGTTTCGTTTGAGTCGCATGACTATTACATATATCAACTCGTTCCATTTTATTGATATCTGATTTTATCTAAATAAAATGAGTATATGTGTTTTTTTCAAAAATGGGAACATATGAATAAATAAATAAATATATAAAAGCAAACTCGATTGCTGTTAAATACGGTTTGGGTGATATTCTCTTATGATTGCTACATCTTATCGCATTAAAAGGTAAATACAAAAACAATGTTTGCAAATAAATTTGCGTTTATCAAAACTGTTGTAAGGGATTTTTCACTCAGCTTTTATTCTCATGAAAAAATAAAAACATATACGAAAGAATTTGTTTAAACATATTTGTAAAAGGCTTTTAGTTTTCAAATAATAATAATAACAATACACTTAAGGTTTATATAAAAATAACAGTTCCAAGGACAGTAAATTCTGAGTATTCAAACAAGTATCTGAAGAGGGTTTCACGTTTAGTTTCATAAGTGTTTAGTTATTGTAAGTGCAATGGTATCATTAAACATGGGGCTATTTTCTAACTTTAGGTGACATAAACATCGACACATTGGAGTGCATGCATACGTTTGTTAAATGGCAATTACTTATAATATGAATCAATGCCAACTTGTGCTCAAAGGGAAAAATATGGAAGGGAATATCCGCCAGTACATGCATGCTGTTAAATGGCATTCTTATTTGAATACAGACCATGCATGCTGTTAAATGTCATTCTTATTTTTACAACTAGCATATGCTTTTTGATACATAGCAGTTACATCATGCCTAGTGACATTTGCTGTGCAAACATTTCATCTTCTTCACCCTATATTGATAAGTTTATTATCACTTCATGTATATCGTTACTTCGTGTGTGTTATTGTTAACTACAGTTAAACTTTCGGAATTTGTATTAATGCTAATTCGGACGGCGTTCTTTGTTTAACTATGTACGTCTGGATATGTTGTTACTGAATTTAACAACTTGTTAATACTTGTGTGGATCTATAGTACTTCTTAAGTCGATTGCTTTTGCGTCTCTGATTCAGAATTAGTCTTCGTTTTTGTATACACCGCCACTTTAAATAGTTCACGTTGCAAAAAGTGAACCATAATTTAAAACCCCGAATTCTAGCGCAAATTACTATTGACGTGAGATCACTTTTAACATAAAAATCAGACATCCGATATCAAGCGAGATACATTCACTATCTTCGGAATCCTCCGAAGATAGGCGTTGAGCAAGTAAAAACTTCCCCGTCTACATCGTGTTCATTGTTTTGACGGGAATTATTTAAATCACCCTCTTAACACTTCGTTCTTGTTGAAATTGATTTGATACATATGATGTCTAGGTAAGATCTACTTTTATGATATATTTGCGTTACAACAGGAACTTAAAAGCTTAACATGTCTCTGTTGTCATTAAAGTCATCGACACAACAATGGTCTCTTTCTCATATGATCTACCGCACCTTGACTAATCACGGGCTTGGTCGAAAGTACTTCTCGTCTGCTTTTTAATTATTGCAGGATGAGAACAAGAAGAAGAAATGATAAATACCATCAGTATGTACTTTTATTATTTCCTAAATGCAAATACCAAAAATGTAAGGTGCATTGCTTTAACATTTGAATCTTGCTCTGAGAAATAGGGACTTAATCCATGTGCGTAAAATGTTGTCTTCGATTAGCCTGTACCGTCAGCAACGAAAAACTCCATCAAAGCGGAAAGTTCATCCCTGATTAGCCCTGATTAACACTTGATACACAGGCATTAAGACCCTTTTTTCTCAGACCAAGGCTCAATTATGGCGTTGTGTGTCTTGTAATGACTGTAGATGAAGCCGTCGATCATGAAATAGCGTGTCAAGATTATAAAAACACGGTATGATCTTTTTTACAATTTTATTAGCTCGGCTGTTTTCGGAGAAAACCCAAGGTGTTGTCATAGCCAGCTCGTCGTCCGCCGTCCGCCGTCCGCCGTCCCCGTCGTGCTCAAACCTAAACATTGGTTCTAAAATCAATGTGCTTCCACCTGCAACTTTGAAACTTTATATATAGCTGCACCTTGATGAGTTTTACACGCCACACCCATTTTTGGGTCACTGGGTCAAAGGTCAAGGTCACTCTGACCTCTAAAATAAATTTCTTCTGACAAGCTTTCATTTATTCAAAACTGCACCCACAGCTGAGCGTTGGCACCCGCTACGCGGTGCTCTTGTTAGAAAATATTTGTATTGCATTACATACTGGTTTAATAAATATTAGGGTGAGACGCACATTACACAAACATCATGTGGAATCAAAATGATCCCTCTGGTTCTTTTCCTAGTGTATTCAACATATACTGCCTTTGTCTAGACGTATGCAAATTTACCATGATCATACAATTGTTTTCAGAACAATCTATACACGAGTGCATTATAAGTTAAAAAAATACATATACATGTGAGATTGCATTACTGTCTGGAAATTTGTATATTCCTGCATGCACAATGAATAAACTGAATATATATATGTATATATATATATATATATTTGTTAATTACATACACTTCATCGTCGTTATATAATAAGTGTAAAATAAATGCTATCAAACCACAAATAAACTAATACCTTTCATTTTCTTTGCCAAACATTTTTACACATGTTAACTTCTTTCATGTTAAAGAAGTAATATATGAAATACAGTTTTGGTAGCAAACTATATTGTTGTAGTGTTCACCTGATACTTATAGACATAGAATAAGTGTGGGAAAAAAAACTCATTAAATGCTAAAATTCAGTGTCCTTTTTTAACACAGATCTTATGACACGTTTTGGTTATTACTGAATAGTTAGCTTACAGAAAATAGGCATGTATAATCAGTATGGCCCTAACATCAAGGGCATGTGAATATTGAAAGAAAATAAAAACAATTGACCCTCGCTCTGGGAAAAAGGGTTTAATGCATGTTCCTAACTGATACCAGGTCTACTTAACCTAGGCTGTTCACTGCAAACAAACGATAACATGTGTAAATGTCAGCACAACAAATTAGAAAGGCAATAAATGTTTACTTAAAAAACTACACCATTGAAATCTAGTAATAACATATCTGCTTACCAATCGACAAGATGTGTGGACAAGATGCTTGTAAAATCACCGCAAGATAAGAAAAATAATGTGAAATAAATAAATTCATATAATAATATGTTGAGCTTAAGCATGTCAAATGCTCAAATAGCAAACAACATATTGCTGCATGATTGAATAAACAGTTCAATATGTTCTAACTAGCAGAATAGTTGTGATTAGGATTGGTCTAAGTTTTTTCTTAATCTTAATAAAATACCAATTCGTATATTGGATACCAAGTAGCACAAATCCTTAGCAATAAAATATAAAGAAGTGAAACTCCAGCTGCTGGAGCAGTATTAAATTCTTATTATATACAATTAGTTGGTCCTTTATTTAAGGCAAGTGACCGATTGCCCAAACAGTACAAAACAGCACAAAACAGCACAATCCTAAACAACATAAACATATATAAGAATAAAGCTGGGGTCACTGCCTTGGAACGATCAATGCAAAGCATTGGGGTTTAAACCGGTTTTAGAGCGCTCAACCCCACACTTGGCCCAGCAATATTCATGATACATTTAAGTGTAAATAAAATGTAACCTCATAGCATTGTAACACATAGCACACTCTATTGTCATTAACAGAACATTTATACTGGTTCCTTAAAAGTTTTCTTAAGCTGCTTGTAGATCCAGTTAAGCTTATTCACCTCTGTGCTGGTGTCTTTCCCGGGCCTCGTCAAGCTCCTTCAACAGGTGGTCGTTAGTTGTTACCAGGGATCTGCATTTAAAGCAGGGGAGTGAATGCAACACATGTTTCTTGATAAGGTTGAACTAATTTTATATTTAGCTTGACTGATTTAAGAGCTTAGGACTTATTAAGAAACATTAAGTATATGCAATTTTATAACTGATTACTTATAATAGATATTGGCCCTGTATTTCAGGGCAAACAAATATAATTATATAACTAATACCAGAAGAGTTACCGGTATCGCCTTTGCACTTTGGTCCTGACTAAAATCGATAAAAATGGTTATTTGTATAAAGTACTAATATGTGCCGTGTTGTGGAATCTAATTTTCTGTATTGCAGCCATGTTTTACTCAATTGGAAAAAGGACGGGTACACTTGGGATTTTATTTTTTAATGCAAGCGTGTTAGAAATATCCTAAACTATGGAACTCAAAGCATAACCCGTTTTAGAGTTAGCTGTTAAAAGCATGTTTCCACTCAAACACATTTTGGGTAACTTATACCTGTTTTTGGTAAACTGGCTATTATACAAAGTCATCTCATCCCCAATATATAGAAATTGGTGTAAGATGGTTAACATATACTGATAATAGTATAAATCAGTATCAGAGATATAAACATTTGACATATGAATTTGTATGCGTATTGATGATAAACTAGTTAAAAACAATTAAAATGAACACTTTGAATAAGGAACGATTTCACCAACATAGGTACATTTTGATTAGATAAAGACAATATAACGAAGATATGCGATGAAAACAGAATGAAATTAATAGTTTAATTTAAACAAGAAAACAAACCTTTTGAACATCGTAACTTACCTTCGTCACAATTATACTATGGGACGTTTTGACAGTGGTACGTTTGAAGTGTAAATGAAAACAAACTTACGCCCATTAATTCCAAATATACCTAAATCACAAACCAAATGGAAACCCAACGCTCGAAATGGGGATAACACTTGTATGAAATTTACCTGATAAACAAGAACACTTTACCTGAATCAGAACATTGGAAAATACGTTCGAAACCAATCAGTAGAGTAATTTTTCTGGTAGATTTATAATACAACACCGTTCTTATTCTAAACCTTTTACGAAAACATCCGAAAACTACAGAAACCTCTGGACCTTCGTCTTATATAACTTCAGAATCACAAATGCATTCGGCATTCGGCTTACTTTATGTGATCTGCTGCCTTGTGCTTATACATTTCGCTTAGTAGAACTTACAATCTATATGCCTTTCCTAGCCTTGCTAAGTATTGACTGATAATAGTCCAGCACCAAGAAGATTACCACATGAACATTTTCACAGAAATAATTCATGTGTCATTTACTCGCAATACATTATTATTATACATCGAGTAAACATTAAAACGAAGTATGCAAGCAATATTACACTAACTGATAGAAACAAACATACAAACTAAAGGAAGACGCAGATATCGTGTAGCAGATACAAACAAAAATTGCAATTGTCATTTAGCAATATGTAATTGTCATATGGCAACATGAATGGCCTGGCGGACATTCCCTTCCATACAATATCACCGGACATGAATCTTAGATGAGTTTTGAGTATTTGTCTAGGCAATTTGCATATTATTGTTCTTGGGCGCGTGAATAGGCTGAAAGGAAAATATTTATTGAACAACTTTGTTTTTCTTTTTTACAAAGAATGGCTAGAACAGAAAAGCGATTAATAATGAACACGAGTTGTCAGAGAAAATTCTAATTGACGTACCGGACTAATAATTATCCGTAACTGCTATATCCTGACAGTGCAACTGTTAAGAATGTTCTACAACTGCTTCTAAAATTTATCGTAACGGTGCAATTATGATTTATCATACCGCTAAATTGATATCAATTTGACATAACGTTGCATAATATATTGTTTATATCAGTTCAACAGGAAGTTGTTATATCAGTCAATGTTTGGAGGTACGTCATAATACTCGGATTGAACTATAAGGTCATCATGTTTAGTAAAATAGAAATAGATTCAACAAAACAAACAATTTGATACCAAGATGTAATATATTTTATACACAAAAAGCAACATCAGCAGCAAAAACATATTTTACAAATATTAAGCGCAATTACTCATGGCGTCATTTTTAGCACATCAAACGTCGCAAAGCATATTAATTCCCGCAAAAATGAAGAGTCGTAGTGACTATTTTTTTACAATTTCTTATAAAATATTGGACGTAGATGTATGAGGTACAGAATTATATTCAACGGCTATATCTTGACATTGCAACGTTTAATAATTATCTACAACTGCTACTAACATATATCATCATAGTGCAATTATTGTATTCAATGTGTGACAAATTATTGACTTAAAATACTGGACTTCTAAAGTAACTTTCAATCAACGGATCTTTTTCCTGTATGATGGTTGTTTAAGCAAGTTCAAAATGAGATTCGATTTATAGTGACTGATAAATAAGACCAGTTCTAAAACCAATATATCTCTTTTATTCTTATAAAAATGATCACATCACGTGCAGCTATGAACCAATCTTATTTCACAATAATTTTCTTCAAACATTTCAATACAGAATATGTTTATATGAATTCACTTATTTGTTCTAGAGTCAAATGGCACAAATATTGATTTTTGAACGACCCCATCTGTCTTTGCTGATCCTCGAGTGACAAATGGTCATTGTTTTAAACAAAAAAAACTAATCACATGTATACTTGGCTTTAGAAAACAATTAATTACCGGTACATCATTCATTTTATTCGCACATCTTAGGCTTATGAGCCAAAGGGCAGATTGTTGTTTAATATTTCATTTAATGTTGAAGACCTTGGAACAAATGAACATATAATGTATAATAAACACATAGCAATTCTTGGAACATATATTTAGCCATATTATTCTGTCTTACTATAAAAACGTTAACATACGAAAGCAAAGGTTTTATTTATTTGTTTTGTTAGTTTTGTTTGTATGAACGTTAAGGCTCTCAAGTCGTTAACATTTTATCCGATTTCTTTGCAATAATTTGTTTTTTAATGTCTCAATTGAAGACATCTCTAAATATTTGTTAACAACAGTATTACAGGTTTTGCTAGTTTTGGCTTATTTGTATTTCTTTTCTTTATACTCTTTTATTGAATCATAAGGTGATATATCATATTATTTTTTATTTTATTATTTTTTTTGTGATTATATAGATACCATGTATTATACAATATATAATAATTTATTCCTCTAAAAACGACCAACCGAAAAACTTTGCGAAACCGAAATTTCGCAAACTCAATTAACATTTTTCTGGAAAATTTGCTTTTTTTTTTAGAAAGAGCATGCGATAACAGTCTAATTTGTCTAAATTACATTGTCGTTGTCCTCGCGGTCATCTTTGTTGTCGTCCTTGTCGTAATCCTCGTCCTCTTCATTGTCCTCTTCCTCGTCCTCTGCCTCGTCCTCCTCGTCCTCCTTCACCAGCTCCTCCTCCTCCTCCTCCTCCTCCTCCTCCTCCTCATCATCATCATCATCAGCAGCAGCAGCAGCAGCATCATCATCATCATTGTCATCATCATCTTATCATCATGATCATCATCATGATCATCATCATGATGATGATGATCATCATCATCATCATCATCGCCATCGCCGTCAGCATCATCGTCATCCACGTCGACGACGTCGCTGTCGTCGCTATCTCCAGCGTCGTCATCATCATTAAGTGCATGGTCTTCGTCCGCCTCCTCATCGTCATTATTATCATTCTCATCCTCATTTCCTCCTCGTCTTCATCATCCTTATCACCATAATCATCATCATCATCATCGTATTATTATTATTTTCCTTCTTAATCAGCATCAGCATCATCATCGTCGTCGTCATCTTTGTTGTTCTCATCATCATCATCGTTATCTTCGTCGTTATCGCCGTCATTATCAACAATATCAAGAGCAACAACTGAAACATCAACGACGATACAAATAAAATCCTATCTTTCATATTTCATGCACTGCATAACATCACCTAATTTTTTATAAAGTAATAAGTTTTCATACTACAAGCACTATACAACGCATGTAAATAATACAGCAATAACCACAGTAACAACTAACAACTTCAACAACCGTAAAAGCTTTCGCTCAGCTACTTTTTGCAGTGAATTCGGATGACTTGCTTTTTTATTATGACTTATATCAAATCTAATTGATTATTAGAGTTTGCTACTTAAGATGTAATTTTAAAACAAGAATGAATTAATTATTTTGAAAATAACGATAAAATTTTCATTAACCCTTGTTAGACTTTAATAAAGTATTTGACCAATTCAATTTGTCGCTAAAAATAGTCATTACACATTCAGTCCAAAAAGCTGCTAAGGAAACTGTTTAGATAAGAATGGTGTATGTAATAGGGCCTGTTTAATTTCTGCGCTTTATTGCAATTGATAAAAATATATAAAAAGGGTACCGGCATATGTCATCTAGACACACTCCGTTATCCAAACATATTCATCAAAATCTCCGTGTCCATAAACAAATTAACAATGAAATACAAATGAACTTACACCATAAAATGGTGTATTGCTTTCTCTTTTTATGATGTTGCTAGTCATAAACAGAGCAGCAAACGCTTTTAAACATAGATTTAAATAATCTTCAATTAATAGCATGCTTCAAGATTTTAAGTTTGTCTAAATCTGTTATCACAAACATCTATATATTTGTTTTTAATCTTTTAATAGCAGCAGAAGTAAAGCAACACTTGCAATGATTTTGTGATTAAACTAATACAAATTAACACTATCAATTAATTACCATATCATCTTCATGTATACAGTTTTTCTGATTAATGAATGCAAAATTGTGTTAGTCAATTACATTTGTCGGTGTTCAATTGCTTTAATTGATTATGTGATAATACGCATAAAATTAACTACCATGCAATGGTGAATAAATATATAAATATACCATAAGTTTGCATTCCAACATGAGGTATTCCAGTCTCATAATATATTGGCATACCATACACTATCTTGTATCATAATCTTTTTAATCAGCTGACTGATGCTTGGCATTGCAAGATTTCAATAATAAGTAATCAATACAATTTACTCCATGTATTTTTTATTGTTTATCCATATTTTCATTTATATTTTATTGAATTTTAGGGAAAAATAAATTGTGTCAATTTTTATTTTATATTTTACTAATGGTTGAAACAATTCAAATATAACCTGCTTGTACTAAATACCGAAATTATTCGAAGTTTCTTGACAATTACAATTATTGCTTTTCGCGTCCGAAAATTCAGATACGAATATAAATTATAAATACAAGTGTCTGAAAATGTAGATACGGGTATGCTATGCTCGTTTGTCAAATATTTTATTGAAATAGGAATAATATATCAATGTACAATAATTACATATTGTTTTACTCCTTGTTCTCTGCTTTACAATAAAAACAAATTAAAATCTTTGCAAAACCTGAAATTATACATAAAAGTAAAAGCATTCTTAATATAATATCATTTCAAACGTTGTTGGAAGAAACCATTGTTTATTACATGTATACATGGTAATTTTCCCAATAACGAAAATGTAATGGCCCGTTGCCCTTAGACATAATTCTGCCAAGTTGTATTATTTGAATCCAGCTGTAAAAATACATGATCGAAGGGTCACCAGATAAGCGAAAACAGGGCCAAAATCTAATAAAATAGAGATGTAATTGACTTCCCGAATATAAAGAGTCTTTAACGATGGACAAAATCCGTATGTCCTAAATTTTAGAATCACGAACAAAAATAATTATGGCTAAAAAGGAAAATTTACAATGTCCGACAATTAAGAGAAATTACAGTAGTGTTTATGGTGTTCAATTCACACATAAACAACATACATGAACGTGACAATTTGAACATAACAACATAATGCAACAATTATCAGTTTTAAAATGCCCTAGGGTTCAAGTATATTTTCTCTTATTTACTGAATTTGTAAGATTTGAACAGGGTAATTGTGGCCATATGTCACACGTTCCTCTTATATGGGCCGTAACCGTGATAAATACGTAATTGTTTATGGCGGTGAAAGTTGAAATTTCTATTGTTATAAAATGCACGACTAAGTCAATAATATGTAACATTAATTTTGTTGACTTTTTATTGTTTTACTATTTATTCTCCAATTAATTTACACTTTGAGTGATGAACAAAAACATTCTATACGAACACATATTTTGACTAGAAATAGCAACACCTAACGACATTATCTCAAATGTAATTTTCAAAAGAATTTACATAAATGTACACATATTGTTAAACTTGTTTATTATAATTCAACAACCTGATTCGTTCCCAAGTGTTCACTTCAATAACTATTAAACGAACGCATTTGTGGATATATTTTGTATACAAGATTTAAATGCAAACAAATGCTGAAAATACAATCATTATCATAATGCTAAATAGGTTTTAAAAAATATTGTTATTGTGTTTATTTTGTTATACAACCACTTACTAAGGTGACGTTGACAGTATGACACAGTATATCTGAAGAAGATATACACGTATTAAAATGTTTATGAGTTACATACCTTCAATGTCGAGTAGCTTTTAATTTGTCATACAAACACCATTTTTGTTGGATTTCGGAAATTATCTAAATCGTATCCCTAGTAACGGATAAAACTTAAAAATATTTTGAGCGACACTTTGAAAGTAAATCTAGAATCATTTAAGTGGAATTATTTGAATCGTATACATTTTCCTTAATCCCAATTAATTCGTTTGCCACTTTCTTGAATTGAAATCGCTGTGTACGAAGCATCAAACTATAGTTTAGTTAATTGAAAGTTATCTCTTATTAATGCCATGATATAAAATGAGATCAATCTGAATTAACTGTTCAAAGTAGCGGTATGAAAGCTTTAGTGGTTGTCATGCACTTAGTTTTGTAAATGTTGCTGTAGTATTAGTATGCACAATCATAACGCTAAGGCATATTTTGAGGGTGATATGATTGTAGCAAAAAGGATATATAATTATGTTGTTGTCCATGATAATGATGGTGTTATATATTAGTTTTTGAATTAGGCTAGCTAATTCAAATAAAATACACACATATCACAATCCCCAAATTGTCAGTTAGTTAAAGTGTCGTTTGTCTCTCAGTCATAATTAATAAAAGGCCTAGTTTATCTGTTAATGCTCGACCCATGTGGTGTTCAAGTCGGTGAACTGGTAGTTAAACACGATATATTGGCCCACAATAAAATGTTGTCTCTCAGGTGACTGAACAATGGCTGTGTTGGATATCAATAATGAATTATTCTATTTTAGTAGTATATGAACCTTTATTGCATGTATTATGCTGCTACTGCTACTGCTACTGCTTCTGATCTTCTGCTACTGCTACTGCTACTGTTTCTGCTTCTGCTGCTGCTGATATTGCTATGCTGCAGCTACTGCTAATTCTACTTCTACGTCTACTGCTACTGCTACTTCTGCTGCTGCTGCTGCGTCTGCATCTGCTGATACTGCTACAGCTACTACTACTGCTGCTGCTACTGCTACTGCTAGTGCTACTGCTTCTGCTTCTGCTTCTGCTCCTGCTCCTGCTCTTCTGCTTCTGCTATTATTAGTAACATTTATATCAACAATTCTCTTTCTACTACTATTACTACTATTGCTACTGCTTTTTCATATTTTCTTTGTTAATGTTAAAATGCAAACTATCAAATTTGTCCTGCGATTCGTTTACTGTTTCATTGAGCCGGATTATTAAAGGCCATCCTCTCTTTATTTTATTACCGACGCTTCTGTACTAATTGTTACTAAAACAACATTTTGTCATAATCAACAGTTTTAACATGCCGAAGTTTCCTTGGAAGTAAACATCTAATTGGACACCTTGTGTAAAACTTTAGCAATGTAATTGTTGTCCGTTTGAGGTACAACCATCTTATCTTAATGGAGCACAACGTGTTATAAAGATTACTTTTTGAGTGGCGATACATGCTAGTTCTATTGCTTAACAGTGAGAAAAAAAATGTTACAATTAATTTGTATCTGTGCTTTCTTCTTCTAAATATGTCCTTCTTGATAATCGTTTTAGTTTAATTTAGAGTTTAAGTTTAAGTTTTAGTCATACAAATTGTTTTCAAGCAAGCATAGTTGTTAAATGGAATCGCCACAATTTAACAATAATAACCAGTCTGAACAAATTTCTATAAATAAACATTTATTTAAAGGTATTTGTTTGGATAGTAATACCATGTGTTCAGCACTGAACCCGTTTATTCATCTGATAAGATGGGGATCTCCACAGGGGTTTCATCTCAATAGACATCTCGCCTGGACGATGAGCGTTCGGCCCACTAAGTCACTTGGCTCAGCGGTTAGAAAACCTTGACAAGCTAACACCAACGTTGGTAATTGTTATATAGATTACCCGATTTTTCGCATGATTTTAATGGGTGCTTTTTCACGCTCTATAACACTGGTACAAGAGATGTATCCCACATATTTATAATGCAAATGCAAAACAATGTAAGTGTATATAGAACATTAACTGTGTATAACGGATGTTTCTGTACTTAAAACACGCTCGCAAACGCTTGCGCCCTTACCGGAATATAACCGGTTACTACGTGTAATGGTGGTATAAGTGACAAATTAATGTTTTTTTGCGAAAATACTAACGAAACATTTTGTGCACCTGTATTTGACACGAAAAGCGCTTTATGACTGGAATTTTGTTTTTCACGCAATTTTGACACCAAGCGGGTACCGAAATCCCCCATGGTATTATGTATAACAATGCAGACAAACACAACGGTGGCATCAATACGATTTGATTAAAATAATAAAATAAAATAGTTTTAGCGCTTGTTTCTGACATAAAAAGCGCTTTAGAACGTTGATTTTTTTTTAAGTTACGCAAGTACCAATATTTCCTATTAGTTGACATATGCACGTGATATAATTCATAATTAATATTGCTTATATAAGATTTCAGTTTCTGAAATAAATTTATTTTCTATAAGGGGGGTTTTGATTGTTTTGTTTTTTCTACATATCGCGGACTTTTTGTAAACTTTTCAGTACGATAAAAAATAATAATATTTTATTCATTTTTATCAGTAATACAAAATTATTTTGCATAAATGTAGGTATTGTACATTCATTTAAAGTTCACACAATATACCTCTATTGGCATTATTGTGGTCAGAGATATTTGTTAAATAGCAAGATACGACTGTTTTGCGCTTAATTGCTTGTAATGTTTGATTATATTTTTTATGCAAAAAGGTCGTATCTGAAAATCAGATCAGTTTTTTTTTCTGTTCATATGTCTTAATATGAAGACTTTTATTCGGAATACTTTAAATATGTGTTTATTGAAATAATTTTTTAATGATGGAAAAAAATAAAAAATTTTTACATTTATTTGAATTCAAGTTGGATTACCTGGAGTACATGAATTGCATTGCATTGTGCTTGTTTTTAACCAATAACTATAACTATAAAGTATTATCACTTTATTTGATTTATTTTAATTATTTAAATGTATGCAGACATACTAGTAACAGAAAAATGATCATTACACAATGACTGGGGGCCTGTACAGAATTATTAAGTAGAAGACCAATACATAAGAAGAAACAAGTTATTGTCATATCTTTAAATCTTTCATAAAGCATTTAATATTTGTATTGTAATTATTATAATTCAATAGAGTTCAAGTCAAAGCAAGTCTTATCAGCTTATTTTAATTTAAAAAAATAATGAACTTTGTTATTAAAAGCAGGCCTATAACCCTCTTTCTGAATTCAAATACAAACTACAATGTTTTCATATATATTTATTTTTTATGTAATAACATGCCTTTTAAAGTAATCATATAGTCAATGACATTAATGTAGTAAGGTTTCTTTAAATGATTGTTCTTATTAATAAGATTGGAATAACCAACAGTTATCACGCTGCGAAAAAGTGGCGACAACTTTTTTTGGGCCAGTGAAACCCCTGGTGATATCGAAAAATGTTAAGACAAAAACTAGTTCAAAATCCTATTGCTCTTTTTCCTACCTTTTGAGCATCATTATTTTAATTGTCTCAGTCTGACATGTTACACATTGGTACCATTGTCTCAGTCTGACATGCTATGTACTGGTATCATTGTCACAGTTTGGCATGATACATACCGGTACCATTGTCTCAGTCTGACATGCTAGTACCATTGCCACAGTCTCACATGCTACTTACTGGTATAATTGTAACATGCCGCGCACTGGTACCATGTCACAGTCTCAGATGTTTCGCATTGGTACAATTGTCACCATCAGACATGCTACATACTGGTATAATTGTCACAGTTTGACATGCTATATACTGGTATAATTGTCACATTCTCAGAGGCTATGTACTGGTATAATTGTAACAGTCTGACATGACATGCACTGGTACAATTGTCACAGTCTGACATGCCACGTACTGGTACCATGTCACAGTCTCAGATGCTACCTACTGGTATCATTGTCACAATCTGACATACCACGTACTGGAATAATTGTCACAGTCTGACATGCTACGTACTGATACAATAGTCACAGTCTCACATTCTACCTACTGGTACCATTGTCACAATCTGACATGCTACATACTGGTATAATTGTCACAGTCTTACATGCTCCGTGCGGGTACAATGGTCACAGTCTGACATGCAAAGTACTGGTATAACCATCACAGTCTACCATGCTATGTACTGGTACCATTGTCACAGTCTAACATGCTATGTACTGGTACCATTGTAAGAGTGTGACATGCTAGGTACTGGTACCATCGTCTCTTCTGACATGCTATGTACTGGTACCATTGTCTTAGTGTAACATGCTACATACTGGTACCACTGTCACAGTCTCACATGCTACTTACTGGTAAAATTGTCTCAATCTAACATGCTACATACTGGTATAATTGTCACAGTCTCACATGCTACAATCTGGTACCATTTTAACAGACTTAAATGCTATGTACTGGTACCGTTGTAACAGTCTGACATGCTACCTACTGGTATCATTGTCACAGTTTGACCAGCTATGTACTGGTTCAATGGTCACAGTCTGACATGCTACATATAGGTATAATTGTCACAGTCTGACAGGCTACGTACTGGTAAAATTGTCACAGTCTCACATGCTACGTACTGGTACCATTGAAATAGTTTGAAATGCGATGTACTGGTACCATTGTCACAGTCTCATAAGCTTTGTACTGGTATAATTGTCTCAATCTCACATGCTACACACAGGTATAATTGTCACAGTCTTACATACTACGTACTGGAACCATTGAAACAGTCTGATGTGACACGTACTGGTACCCTTGTAACAGTCTGACATGCTACATACTGGTATCATTCTCACAGTTTGACCAGCTATGTACTGGTTCAATTGTCACAGTCTGACATGCTACGTACTGGTATAATTGTCACAGTCTGACAGGCTACGTACTGGTAAAATTGTTTCAGGCTCACATGCTACGTACTGGTACCATTGAAATAGTTTGACATGCCATGTACTGGTACCATTATCACAGTCTCATAAGCTGCGTACTGGTATAATTGTCTCAATCTCACATGCTACATGCTGGTATAATTGTCACAGGCTTAGATGCTACGTACTGGAACCATTGAAACAGTCTGATGGGACACGTACTGGTACCATTGTAACAGTCTGACATGCTAGGTACTGGTACCATTGCCACAGTCTTACTTGCTACGTACTGGTATAATTGAAACAGTCAGACATGCTAGGTACTGGTACCATTGTCACAGTCTTACTTGCTACGTACTGGTATCATTGAAACAGTCTGACATGCTAGGTACTGGTACCATTGTCACAGTCTTACATGCTAAGTACTGGTATAATTGTCACAGTCTAACATGCTATGTACTGGTACCATTGTCACAGTCTAACATGCTATGTACTGGTACAATTGTAACAGTCTGACATGCTACCTAATTGTACCATTTTTGCTGTCTGACATGCCACGTACTGGTATCATTGAAACAGTCTGACATGCTATGCACTGGTACAATTGTCACAGTATCACATGCTAGGTACTGGAACAATTTTAACAGTCTGACATGCTACTTACTGGTACCATTGTCACAGTCTGAACTGCTACTTACTGGTATAATTGTCACAGTCTGAACTGCTAGGTACTGGAACCATTGTCACAGTCTGAAATGCTACGTACTTGTACCATTGTAACAGTCTGAAATGCTAAGTACTGGTATCGTTGTAACAGTTTGACTGGTTAATTGTGCTGGGACAATTGTCACAGTCTGACATGCTACTTACTGGTACCATTGTCACAGTCTATCATGCTACATACTGGTATTATTGTCACATACTAACATGATACATACCGGTACCATTTTCACAGTCTAACATACTAGTACTGGTACGATTGTAGCGTTTTTATTTATTTTTTATTAAGTACCAGAAATGGCATTTTCCAACTAGGAAAAAAACTACAAATGTCCCAATTGCTGTAAAACACACAATTGAAGAAAAAAAATTAATTTGTTTTCCTATGCAGCTCTATGGTATGACAACTTGACAACATTTTGTTAATAATTTTTAAGTATTTGGGAGCAAAATATCAAATATACCAGTTTCCAAATATGAAGATTTTACAACGTGAATTTTCCCGATTTCTGGGTTTTTCTCACACAATTTGGCTGGTACCAATACTTTTCCCAATAGGAAACACAAATCACGGCATTGTCTCAGTCTGTATGTATTGCTACCATGGTCTCAGTCTCACATTCTAGGTACTGGTACCATTACACTATCATGTTTATATTCTTTGTCAGTGCAAAACGGTTGCAACTGCAGATACGACTGTTTTGCAATGAAAATAATTTCATTTTCAGATACGATATTTTGCCAAATGACGGTTTTAGGGGGATTTTAAGCAGAATTTAGCTTAAATATTTTTTCAGTTTATAAATATTGACATAATAGTAAAAAATATGCAATAAAGTCATTTTTGTAAAAAATGTCAGTTACGACCGTTTTGCGACAAGCCCGCGATATTGAAGCTTCCATTCGCACTTAACCAGACGACATTTTCACGTGCGTTGAAAACTGTAAAATTAAATTCCTCTAAATTATTTATCTGTAGTTGCATGTACCACAATGCTAGAAATACACATATTTGCAACTAAAAGCGGTAAAATAGCTTTATAGTTATCTGTTTTGATTGATGATACATCCATAACTAAAACCCTTACACCTGTTACATTTATTTTGTCAGAAGCCTTTAGTTTTTTGATTTAAGAGAAATATGATAGCCTACATGTTGTGTATTTAAAGGAGCGGTTCACTTTGTAGATTTATTTTTCTAATTGTTCGCATATTATAACTTCATGTCAAATAACTGAAACCAAAAACTGACTGTGACTTTATTATTTTGCAGTTAAAATTTCCCATACATGTTTAATAGAAAAGAGTTGATAGAAACTACCTGTACAATTACCATTAAGACATATATAGCGAACAAATATAGTTGTTTGTTAGTGTTTACTGATATCACCTGTAGCGTCTTTAATAACCACTGTGGTATAGGGTCGAATTTGACATTTAACCCTTCACCACTAAGATACGTAGTTTGACATGTTTGTAGTCCGGTAGAAAGTTACATTTAATTAAATATCTTCCTTACTTAATTCCAGTTGTTAAGGCTTCATTTCCAGTCCTTAGATACTGATTAGCACCAATCAGCATACAACCTGAACAGACTGCCAGTTACTCGCAGACTGTTCTGGTTTGATGCTGTTTACATATAGCTATTTTCACTTTGCTTCTGATTGTTGTATAGGGTCGAATTTGACATTTAACCTCCTCAGATAAATTTATTAAACAATAGCTGCTTGAAAAGACATCAAAGACTATGTTTACGGACTTTTGTTGTAAAATTAGCAAAATATTACATAGGCAGATTGATTTCAAATGTATAGATACAGATAGGTTGACTAAAGTTTGTGAATTTGTATAAATGTTGAATTCAACCCTTACTTTATTTATAACTGCATGCATACTAAGATAACATTTTAATATTGAATAGAATAGTTAAATTTGTTGATTCAAAATTCACCAAAAATTAAATTTCATACTACAAGTACTGTGATGTGACTCCAAATTTTGCAACAGAGTATAGGAATGGCTTAAGTTATCATTATAGTTTTTCACTTGATTATAATGCTTTAAAATTGTGAACAATCATCTTTGAACAAGAGGAAATTTATCACTAAGAACGTAAGGAACTTAATTCTTCTTGATAAAAGTGCAAAGCCATTGTATTGACTTTTCTCATTGTAAAGTCCAATTATTCATAAGCGCCTGACAAGGAAAGTATATTTCATTGTATAGTCCAATTAATCATCCGCACCGTATAAAGGGGTTTACAATTCCTATGACCGACTGGTCTGAAACGGGTAATTTAACCATTGTACAAGTCACAATTTCCTGTCAGCCAGTCTGCAGACAACTACAATATTGATCTAACAAAACGATCAAACATGATTTGATGACATGTTTTAATTTTTAATTGTATCGCTTGAAAGATGTGAAAATATATTACCACAAATCAATCCTGTACAGAGTGACCGACCAAGTGACTCCAATAAACATCCTTTAAATCTTTGCTTTCTGAGGTGTAACTAAACAGGAAACCAATTCATTTCAAACTAGAGTGTTTTAAATTAAACGAAACCAAACAGATGCAAATATGTAAAGCATTGTTAGTTTTATTATGACTAAACCCGGGCCAAAACATGCAACAAAATAGTTTGCACTTTCAACACCACGTCATAGTAATTTTGCAAATACAAATAAACTTGTGTATATTTGTAGCACATAAGACATTGAAATATATGATGGCTTGTAGGTTACATCCAAAATATATATTTCTTTGTGTACACACATGAAGACCTAAACATGAGACCCCGCATGCCAACATGAAAAAAATTATATATTGGATTTCTCATCGATGCAACAGTAGATATATTTACAATTGGTTAACAGATTTGTAGTGCATGTAACAGAACTTCATTTTGTATGATTCGAAATGGATTTTGTTTCTGTATAAAATACTAATCATTTTCTCTATATCTATCTACCTGTACATAAAACTTATTTACACCGTTTCTTTATATTTCATTTCCTATTTTCAAACAAAATAAACGAAACTCGTCGAATAAATAAGAACTAGGCCTTGTCTATAAAATGGCGGACAAGTCGTTAGCAACCGGCGCGCACGATTTATCGATCGCTGATTGGTCGATCGAGATTTAAATAAGAATTTGATTGACAGTTGTCGAGAGATCAATTATCTGCAACTGCTACTAACTGGCATCGCAACGTTGCAATTATGGTATACAGGTTATGACAAAGTATTTACTTAAAAATAAAGCAACTTACAATCTATCTTATGCAAGCATGTTATGGATCTTTGTCCTGTATGTTGGTATTTTAGGCAAGTTCATAATGACATTCGGTTTATAGTGACTGACACATATGATGAGCTTTCAAACCAATATTTCTCCTTTATGCTTATGCTATAAAAATGATAACTACACTTGCAGCTATGAACCATTATTATTTCACAATAATTTCTTCAAACATTTCAATACATAATATGAATTCACTTATTTTATCTAGAGTCAAAGGAGAAAATATTGATTGTTGAACGACTATATAAGTCCTTGCTGATCTTAGAGTGATAATTGGTCATTGTTTAAAAACAAAAATCACACATACATGGCTTTAGAAAACAATTAATTTCCTTTCCGGTACATCATTCATTTCATTCGCACATCTTAAGTTCATGAGGCAAATGACAGATTGTTGTGTAATATTTCATGTAATGTTGAAGACCTAGGAACAGGTGAACATATAATGTATAATAAACACAGAACATTTGTTATACATATATTTCGTTACATTATTTTATCTTCGATAAAGACCTAAACATAAGAAAGCAACGGTTTTATTTGGTTGTTTGTTAGGTTTTTTTGTAAGAAAGTTAGAGCTTTTTAGTCGTAAACATTTTATCCAAATTGTCAATATGTTATATAAGCGTTATTTAATAGATTACTGCCACTAATTTGTTTTTAATGTCTCAATTAAACAGAAATCTAAATCTAAAAATGTGTTAATAATAGTATAATATGTATTGCTATTTCTTAGCTATTTTGTACAGCCCTTCCCTTTGTTCTATGTTATTAAATCATTACGTGATATATTATATTCTATTTTATTTTAGTATTATTGTGTTATCCCATAGATATCATGTATCATATACTAGATGATCATTTATTCCTATAAATATAACATCAAACAAATCAGCAGAAACACACGCAGTCATAAGCAGAGACTGGTATAGCTATCACATGACATGTCATCGTTCCAATCAGACCATGCTCAGCTGGCCGATGTGGATGGATCGCGACCGACCTTACCTGAATACCCTATATCCCGTGTGGCTCTATGACTTTGAAGTACAAATACACGTCGGCAAAAATACAAGTGCGAGATACATTCTTTGATATTTACTCAGCAATGTACCAAATGACTTAGTTGTACTTCCTTAATTGTAAATGCACCGATACACAGTGTTGTCAATTTGTCATGGATATATATCAAAGATAAATATGGTCACCATGTTTTTGTATCAAATCTACGAGCATGCGTCTTTACTTAAGTTAAAAAGATAATAACAAGAATGTCGTTCTTGAACATGGCACATTTAAATGTGTTATTCAAATGTGACAGTACTTGTTTTATTTTCAGTTCGGTTATATTAAATGCACCATTTCACATTTTGGTAAATTGACAAAATAAAAAAATTGTTTCGGATTGAATATCGCAAAATTTTGTTGTAGTAATGATATTTGTGAGAACACAGTAATACTAAACATTTACCACACAATAAAATATCCATTGTATGCATCTTGTGACGATTTAAACACCTGAACACTAGAAAGCGTTGCAACGCGAAACGTTTGAATAATTTGGAGAGTCGTGTTGTTATCATTATATTTTGTGACCCTACGTGGATTGCTTATATAAAGTATACAATACATCTCTCATTGTATGAGCAAGGATGACCGAATGGTGTAAGCGCTAGACTTTTATTCCAATTGACAGTTATTCGAGCCCATTTGTGGATTTGTTTTCTTTCTTTAATTGTATTCGTGTTTTTACTGGAGCTATTTAGTCCAAATGTTTACATTTATCAATGTTGAGCAATTATATACACAATAAACGTCAATGAATGCCTAAAATCTGTAAATATGTCACTTTAAAAACCCTCTTGTTAAAATGCATCAGTAGACGATTTATTGAATAAATCAAAACTACGGAGGATTCCGGCGTTGTCGATGTTTCACGATTTTCCTCTTGTAACACATGTATCCAATCACACTAGGCGATGCAATTAATTCGTCATAAAACACGTTACCACAGACATTTGTATAAAACGCGAAGATAATTTATTATTTTTTATCACTGAGAAGGAATTGACAATTTAATTAATAGTTATTGTTGATACTGCTTCCTAAAACGATGCTTAACAAACGGGTGATGTCGTTTTAACGACAGTTTGCGATAATTGGTAATTTATTTTTCATGAGCACTAATTTAGATGGGAGACTGGTTAATTAGTATTTGAGATTTACTACGAAATGATCTATACGAGAACCCGTCTAAAACGCCGGAAGTTTGTTAATTTATTCCCAACGACACTTATATCCGAAAAGAGGAGATTATTGAAGTAAAAGGTACCTACTTGTCTTGTTTCCAATTATATTTCTCTATAAAATTTAACAATTCTGTCCGGTTTTGCTCAGTGAACGAGCGAGTATAAATAAAAAACTGAGCTTCTTCTTTCTCGAGTAAAGGACGAAACATTGAACACCGTTCAAGCAACAAAGTTGAGTCTTTTTTCGGATTATTAAAGTTAAACGCGTATGAAAACTTTTAGGAGAAATTTTACATGTGATAATACAAACTTAAAATTAGAAGAAATAATGCTGGGTCAAGCACTACCGAAAACTAAAAAAGAAGAGGATTTTTTTTCAACACATTTTGATGTCATAAGCGGAAGTGACGTTATCAACACTTTTCAAGCGATGAGCCACAGTTCGTTGGACATGGCGCCGATTTCGCGAGGAATTTCTTTCTTCGACACCGCCTCGCCGATGACGTCAGCATCAACGAGACATTCGTACGACCGATTACACATTTCCCAAATGATGACCTTATATCCGGATCCACGATTTCTCCCGTTTCCTCCATTGTTACATCAAGGTAGCGGAATTCGCGCAGAGCTGCCAATGGCTCCGGCATTTGCCCAGATTTGTAAGAGTTTTATGCCGTTTATTTTGTTAAGTATTTATCGTTAGTGTGCGATGTTATGTTCTATTTCTGCACACATGCTCAACAGGTTCAGGGTGCAGGATCACGTGACTTTGTGGGGTGTGTGGGGTTCTCCCTTTTACCTTTATAGGATGTAAGTGGTGATTTATTAAAAACAAAACTTTTTAAAACAATTTTTCTAAAGAATTTCAACAAGTACATATAATACAGATTTTTATGCTGCTTATGGCAATTTGAAACACATTTGAATTACTTTATTTAATAAGCCTGTGTTCTTGTTCAAAATTCGATTTGTACTACACAGTTATGCTTCACGCAACGTGAAATTTAGTCACCGATTTTAGACGTATTCAAGGATTTATTCATATACCTTAAGACATCGGAACAAACTGCAAAAACAACCCCGTCTTTTATGCAAAAATAAAGTTCTTAACGATAAAATTACATTCTGTCCAGCCCATGTGTAAACCCTAGAAGACCCCGTCGATTATGCACCCTGGTTTACTAATCATCGGTATTCTCCACTCATATACCACATATTATAACACATTAAATGATTGAGGTTCGTTCAATGAGAACTGGGCACAATGCACAGGCTAATCAGGGACGACCCTTTCCGCCTAAACTGGACTTTCATTGAAAAGTGACTTCATTTCAACGATTTTTTTATGAAAGCGGACATTGTCGTCCCTGATAATTCTGCGCTGACACCACATGCTGATCTGGGGGCTGATCTGTCAGTTCAGCCTCGACGTATTTCTGCAAACAGTTTGTAAAGTTTATGTATCCTTCACTGGTATTCTCCACCCAAAAACCGGAAAACATTACAAATAACGTGATTATTATTTTGTCTGTTCAACGTCGACGTCGACGCGAGAACCACCAGAGATGTCAGAGGACGACGTTCACGTCAGACCAGACGCTGAAGATGGAGCTCGAGTACGCGCGCACCGACTATGTCAGCCGACTCCGACGGTTCGAGTTGGCGGCAACGCTGCAGCTGACGGAGAATCAGATAAAAACCTGGTTCCAGAACCGGCGGGCAAAAGACAAGCGGATCGAGAAGGTGCAGAACGACCACACTCTGGGGTAAGATACTTTACAATTATTGATTTATAAAAATAATTATAGCTCACTCGATGTAAAGGGTATTTATTGAATTTAGGAAAGTGCCGTCCCAGATAAGCATGTGCAGTACGCATAGGCTAATCACTGACGACACTTTTCGCCTCACCTGGAAATTTGCTATTCAAAGAATTTCTCTAAACACAAAAATATAATAAAAGCGGATTGTGTCGTACCTGATAAGCCTGTGTGGACTAAACAGGCTAATCTAGGACGTTACTTAACGCACATGCATTAAAGCTCTTAATTACTATATTCGTCCTGATGCTGTTCATTGGTTTAACAAAAATTCTTTTTTGTAGACGAGTAAAGTCGCTGATTTCAAATTTTGGAAACAAATTAGGAATTTAAGTTTGATTCACATGTGAGAAATTGATCATGCGAATGGCGTCTCTATCTCACAGATCGATTGGACTGCCGTATGTACAGATGCCATATCCGTCACCGGTTACGCACTCCGATTCCTGCAGCACATGCGCAGTGCCACTTCCGTTTCTCACATCACTTCCGCTGAGGTTACCATAGGGACAGTTTATTTCGGTTTCCCACATCATTTCCGGTTCAAATGCAATACAGAAAGTTTCAATTTCGGTTCTTACATCGCTAGCGGTGAGGTTGCCATCGCGAAAGATATAATTCCCGGTACCATATCACTTTTGGTGAGGCTGCCATAGCGAAAGTGAGCGATGAAATAATCAATATAAAAATGAAACATTATATTTCATATGCGTTTTATATTGTGACGCCCACAGACTATTTAACTCAAAGTTAAAGCTAAGCGAAACAAAACCCAATCATATGCGGTGGTCCTTTTTAGTTTTAAGTAAGCTCTTTTATATTCAAAGTCTGTAAAACATATTCTTAAAATATCCATGTTTATGTTGTACAATATAACCTACATATGAACTCGATGAGCAATTGAAATAAACGACAAGTGCCCGGTTTGAGGAGGGTATATTAAGAAAAGTTGAGAATTTACGCGATACTTTAATGTTTGAACTCTTATCTGTCTCGTTAACATGCCACGTGACATAGAATGTGTGCATGCTAGTTTGAATGGTCTATGAACCAGTGACGAGTGACGTCACGCGCATTTGCAAAGTCTGAGGGCGGAATCACATGATAGTCAAGATGGCAACGTCCATTCCGAGACAGGTAGTATTCGCCTTTTAATTTATTTATTGTTTACTTTTGTTTAATCGCTCACTTCCCAGTGTTATAAAAAAGTTATAATCGGCGAAAGTACCTGTCTTTACGTCGCCATCTTGACTATCACGTGATTACCCCCCTCTGATTGAGCTTTGATTTCAATATGAGAACAATGGAAGTTCATTTAACAATTTAATTGTATTGAATGTGTATGTGCACGGATGTATGACTTAAACTAATGACTTTATTTGTCCACAATATTGAGGGGAGGGTCTACAACTTTACGTATTGTTGCATTAATTGTATTCCATTCGTTACTAACGTGACTGTGAGGTGTACGTGTTTGTTTCGAACTTCGCGCGCTTTTGTTATTTAAACACGTCGTTTTACATATACTATGACATAAAATGTAGAAACGTATCGTCACATATCAATGTCTAGTTTCATGTACGGTTCATTCATTTGTTGTTCTTACAATTTTTTTTTCTTTTAATTTAAAAACAATCTCGACAAGCCAGTATTACAATATATCTTTAGGAAATTGGGATTTCAAGGAACGTGACAACAAAAACTCATGTTATTTAAACAAAACCCAACCAACCAACAAACCAAACAAACAATTTCACACACACACAATTTTGTCTTCCAAACAGTCCCTCAGTTCCCATTTGGTGTTCAATGAAACTGATGCCAATGTTTGGGGTAAATATATAAAAACATCTTCATGCGTATATTTTCTGTGTTGTCCTCGACACGTGGAATGGTAAATTAAGAGGTTAATATCTTAAACATAAGCAGAAGTACAGTTTATATTTTGTCTTTACAACATGTGACGAAAATTGTTAAAAGGGACTTTTCAAAGATTTCGGCATGTATTGAAGTTTGTAACTAAATGCTATCTATTGATACATGTAAACATTGGATCTAAAAAGCTGTACTAAAAATCGAGAATAAAAGTAACCCTTAACTGGGCTCAAACCATTGACCCTGGAGTAAAAGTCTATCGCTTAGACCAATCTGTGCTCATAATATAGTTGTTGTATGTTATACTTTATAATATGCAATTATCGTAGTGTCATATTTTAACGACAACAACAAAACTCTCCAAATTATGAAATCGTTTCGCGTTGCAACGTTTTATAATGTTCAGTTTTTTAAATCGTCAAAAGATGCATATAATGGATATGTTAGAGCATGGTAAATGTTCAGTATTACTGATTCCTTACAAACACCATACCTACAACGACAATTTGCGAATCTGATTTTTTTAAATGTTGTCAAATTTGCAAAACGTTAAAAGATCCCTTTAAATTGTTAATATGTTAACAAGTACAGTCGTTCGAATATTATTCACATTTGTTTTAAAAGTACACTTTATTTATTTCCCTTTAAATAATAAGCTGTCGTGATATTGATGATATTTTTCAAGTGCGTTTCCTGAAAAAAAAATGTCTGCATTATGACTTGGTAAGTTCACTCTATATCAGCAGACGACATAAATCAATCTATCTTACGGAGGATTCCGGAGTTAATAGACGCATACCTCTCGTTCGGAGGGTTCCGGAGATAGCCGATGTGTATATTTAATGGAATATGCAGCAGATAGTAGATGTATCACGATTGGTGATGATTCATCAAGAGGAGACAGAAACATCTCAAAGGTTGTGGCACTTAAAGCATTTGCAAAGTCCACCACACTAAAGTGCATATTTTTTTCTTCAGTTTTATTAAAGGAGCGACTTTGCTGGACGGGTGTGGAGAGTGGAAACAGGGCGCATACGGATTTGGAAATGACCGTTCGTATGTTAACATGCAGAGTAAAGTATAAAGTGATGAATCTTCACAAAGATATCCGCGTGTGAACCTGCGCGCCTGGGTGTTTCTATTCAGTTTTTTTTCGACTTAACTGTCTCCCCAAGACTTTTACCTTAATTGACCTTTGTAATTGCCGAAAGATATCCTAAGAAAATTTCCGGCAAATAGGCTCAAATGAATAAATGGATTTTTTGTATTCATGAAAAATAACAAAACTGCGCGAAATAGAAAGCGTTAATTTATAGGAATGGAATTAAGCACTGCGTTTTGAAACGATGTAAAATGCGCAAAACTATTTTGTCTACAGTAACAAGGCTGAAGGGATACACCAGCTTCACACTCAGCTCTAGAAATCAATACAGTTTGTGTTTGTCCCTTAATGTGTTTGTGGACAACTAAAGTTATTGGTATGCGTTGCAAGTAAGTCTGCTCTTAACTACGCTTAGAACAATAACCACCGCATCTGCTTGTTTATACTTCATCACTGGTACACTGCAAACAGTGTGTGTGTGTGTGTGTGTGTGTAATCAATATTGTTTAACAGGTTGTGCGACGAGATTGGCCAGTTTGTCATTGAAATCTGTTCACATTGGCTGCTTTCAGGGAAAATGGGGCTTAATGCATGTCAAATAATTGGTTACCAGATTAGCATGTGCACACTGATAAGCCTGTGCAATGCGCACAAGCTAATCAAGGTGTTTTTTGTTTAAAGAGAGTCTCTGGTACTGGGATGACAATTAATACATATGCATTAAGCCCTGTTTTCCCAAAATGAAGCTTAAATTATCTTTTCTTTGAATGATTTGAAAAAAAAGATAAAAGTGATAATTACTTCTAAGTAACCATGCTGACAAGGCAAATAAAAAAATCTTCTAAATGAAAGTAACAACCAATGAGTTCTAAATATTTACCTTGTGGCATTGTTTAATTAACATCTAAAAGAACCTTTTCACAGCTTGTCATTACATGCTGAATATTGATAAATATTATCATCGGATCTTAAAAGCTCCATGAAAAAAAAGAATACAATTAAAGAGACCAAAAAAAGTTACCCTCAACTGGGCTCAAACAACTGACCCCTAGAATAAAAGTATATCGTTTAGACCACTCGGCCATCCGTGCTCATACACTTAGAGATGTATTTTATACTTTATATAAGCAATCCTCGTAATATTATAATATATAAAGACTAGAACAGAACTCTCCAAATTATAAAATCGTTTAATTTTGTCAATTTAATAAAACGTGAACAGGTCCCTTTAATGTTTTCAGACTTGCAAACTGAATGAGTTCAATACACTGTCAGATATTACATCACGAATAACTTACAGGTTTAGTGGTTGCCTGTTAGCCTGGGGCCAGTAGATTTAAGTCCAGGAAACTTGATTTCAAAAGTTGGTTACAGTTGGGCTAAAAAGTAGGGCAACTAGCTTTTTTAGAGCTTGAACAACTCAATCCAATATAACATAAAATACAAATTAGCGACTGGGAATCAATTAGGCCTTGGAAATGATTCAATTCCGGCTCACAACAAGACATGATGCAGTAAAAGGCTGTCATGTAGGCAAAATTGTTGCTCAATAATTTAAAGAAAATATATAAAGTATTAGATACACATACCACAACATGTACATGATTCTAGGCTTGTTAATCGTTAGCAAGGCAACCAAAATTATAAAGATGGTTACCAGTGCAGCTACCCATTTCGAAAAAAGAGACATATTGTTGTTATTTTGCTAAGTTATCTCTATAACATATATTTGAGGATAAACAGAGCACACACATCTCGACCTTTGCTTTAAGACGCATTCTTTATAAATTTGAATGGGTTGTGTTCATTTCAAACTTGCGATGTAACAAAATATAACTTAATTTTGAAACTGAGTTGCGTCAAGCAATAGCGAACAACTTCAGTGCCTTCAGCGCTTTGATTTAACATTGTCATTTAGCATTGAACTTTTATACTTCAAAGGCTATGTTCTCATATTTAGTAATTTATTAATGGCTACCATATTGCATTCTGTGCAATTGTAATTTTATAACTGTTGTTACCAATCCGGATAGTAGTTTAAACATAATATTTTCTTTTTTTTTTCAAAATTGGCCTTTCGACATGTTAAGTTTCAAACAATACGTAGATCAAGGAGTTGAATCGTGACCTAATTTAAAATGCACGACATTCCATCCCGCTAGGTATGAAGGTAAGTTCGCGGTCAGTATGTCCCGGAATCGACATTTCAACGCTACCGAGTTAACTGGAATTATATTTTGACCAGCCATAACTTTAAAATAAGGTATACGGCTTATATAATTATCATGCACACAGTGCATGTCAACAAATATTATTTATGTACTATCAACAATAATAGTATAAATAATAGTTTAGATTGGTTTGATAAAGATTATTTCATCAAAGTGAGCAATATATTTAGCATGATCGTGATCACTATGGGTTCTATCAATAATCGAATCAAATAACAATGTCCGGCAATGCACTAACAATGGTCTGTTAGAATAACGCGCGTTTAAGTATTTCAAATATGCATGGATGATTCGCGTTTGGCGGTTTAACTTTTTTTATATGTTAAATTTCCATATTTTGTTTGTATGTCAGCGTGGGAACGCCGTATGCGCTTAAAAGAATATTTCTATTCAGAAGACGCTGAACATAGAACCAGGGAAGATAAGCATCAGTACAAAAAGAAGACCTCGACGTGGACTCCAAAGGCTGACCGCGACAAATGGCTGGACACATATATACAAGCGGTCAAAGACGACATCATTTGCGGATTAAAACGAAAATTTAAATATAATCTAAGCAAATCGGAAGAACAGGCAATCAAAGAATTACTCCACGACGATGACATAGTAATTCGCCCTGCCGACAAGGGGTCGGGGATAGTGATAATGGACAGGGAAGACTATGTCAAGAAGCTGAAGTGTGAAATGTCGGACAGTGAGACATACGTCGCGGTGACGGATGATAAAACAAGGATTGTGGAAAACAAAGTGAAGAAAGTAGCCGATACCCTATACAAGAAGGGGTCGATCGACAGTGACCTTAAAAGGTATCTCACCAGCGGCGGTGAAACTTCCGGTAAGCTTCAGGGCCACCTGAAACTTCATAAACCTGGGATGCCTCTCCGCACTATTGTAAACGGCCGCAATCACCCGACAGAGAAGATGGCGGAAATAGTGGAGAATGAATTACGCAATCATGTGACGTCACTTCCGTCGTATGTGAGAGACACAACCGACTTCCTAAACAAAATAACACAGATGCAGCAGCCGTTACCAGACGGTACCATCATATTTTGTTTGGAAGTAAAGGCTCTTTACCCCAGCGTACCAAGAGAAGAAGCCCGTGCTGCAGTATTTGAAGCTCTCAATCGGCGAGTGCAACCGGAAGTACCAACCAACGACATGATCAAAATGATGGACACTGTTCTAAATAACAACACCATTTCATTCAATGGAGACCACTACATGCAAAAAGAAGGAACTGCTATAGGATCGCACTTAGGAATGAATTACGCATCGACCTACATGGATATTCAACGGCAAATTTAATAAAAGCGTTTTATTTTATATATATATATAGGGCATAATACAATATATTGCAACGTCAAAATGTCATGGAGATAACGTCATATCAATTATGACGTCATAACGTCAATAAATATTAAATGAAATAACCTAGCTGAAATATTGTTTGAAAATAGCTTATAAAAACGGCCACCGGAAAAACTTTGCGAAACCGAAATTTCAGAAACTTAAGTACCCTTTTTCTTAAAGATTTGCAACTTTGAGACATAGTATGCGATAAAAGTCTTATCGTTGATTAATAATTGGTTATTTTCACTCAAAAAACGCGTTTTCTTCACTATGAAATTAATAAGCAAAGTTGGGGTACCCATGGGATTTTTGCAAATTCCCTTGGGATTTTCGATTTTCCCATGCGATTTTTTTCACCCATGGGATTTTTTTTCTCCCATAATTTGCAAATGGGAGAAAAATGCCATGGGATTTTGAACATTTAAAAAAAACGTGTTATATTTGCGTTTGCAAGTATTTTAACGTTATTTAAGGACTGAATATTGGTTTTATGCCAATTATATATATACATATATAGTAATAAAAAAATCCCATTTTAAAATTGGAGAAAAAATCCCATGGGATTTTTTTCTTATTTTGAGAGATTTATTCATGAAACTTTCAGAAACATCATATTTTATGAAATGATGAACAACTACGATATTTTTTCACATATGGGATTTTTTTTTCCCATGGGATTTTTCAGTTTCGTAAGCCGAATAAGTTTCTTAATGCAAAAAAACAAAAATAAAGGAAATAATAGTTATAATTATGAATAATAAATTGAATAATATAAATAACATGAATATTTTTAAAATAAGTTACAATTAAAGGTTTATGCTAGTAGAACTTATCAATTCTTGTTCGAGCAGATGGTTGAGTCCAATTGGTGAGTATGCCAGCTTAGAACCAGTATAAATGCATCGCAGACAGACAACGCTGTCATACTGTACACACCGCTGAGTAACAATCTTCATTGCATTTCATTTTGCAACAGAAAATGAACTCCGTAGTATAATTGATCTTATGTATGCCCTCTGCTTTTGAAAGCGTGCAACACATTAACATAATAAGTCCATGCCAAAAACTCCATGCAAATGTGCAAATTCCATTCAAAACTTTATACACATTATAAAGGTCAGATGACCCGCGTCATGCGAAAATGGGTCTTATGTCATATGCGGCCAAAGTTGGTCCATCCTAGCTTGTCCAACCGCGCAGTCTGGTCAGGTTCTACGCTGACTGATATATAAAGTCAAGCCATGATTCGTGGTCTCATATCCAAACTTGGTAGCTCCTGTGCGAAACTTTCACCGGAAACGACGGCACCGAGACGGGCGCTCGAACTTTGCGGATGCGCGTTATATGTTATATATAATAGCGCGATGTGTTTTTTCTTGCTTCAAATTAGTAAGCCCAATCAGCGTTTTATTGTGTTGTTTGCTTCTACTATTAACAAGAACTTCAACCGATACGAACATGAATTTTATTTTAATATGTTTATTTAATGCTCGGAAAACTCATTGTATATTTAGACTACTACTTATAAAACAAAGTCGGGTTTTCAACATCTGTTTTCGGCATATAAATTGTTATTCCAAACCAGATTTAACGCACTTTACTGTACAAAATACCGTTAGGGCCACCGTGGTTACTCATTAAAATTCAGAGGGCGAGAATGCGAGAACGCGAAAGTACGATGACGACAGTGCGACAATACGATGGCGACAATGCGTTCGTACGATTGCGAAAACGCGCTAGTACGATGACGACAATGCGACAGTGCGACAATACAATGGCGGCAGTGCGATAGTACGGGGGCGACAATGCGATAGTCATATCGTACTGTCGCCGTGGTATCATCGCAATGTCGCCATCGTTCTATCGCATTGTCGCCATCGTATTGTCGCACTGTCGCCATCTCATTTTCGAATTGCCGCCATCATACTATCGCGTTATCGCATTGGCACCATCGTACTATCGCACTGTCGGCTATCGCCATCGTATTGTCGCACTGTCGTCATCGTATTTTTGCACTGTCGTCATCGTATTATCGCACTATCGAACTGTAGTATTGTCGCCATCGTACTATCTCACTGTCGCCATCGTATTGTTGCACTGTCGTCATCGTATTATCGCGTTCTCGCATTGTCGCCATCGTACTATCGCATTGTCGCCATCGTATTGTCACCCTGTCATCATCGTATTGTCACATTGTCGCCATCGTACTATCGCATTCTCGCGTTCTCGCCCTCTGGATTTTAATGTGTAACAAAGATGGCACTAACGGTATTCCGTAATACTGCTAAAGCACAGTATGATTAGGTCACTCCCAATGCTCAAACCTCTATGTCTATTTTAGTAACAACACATGTCTATGGAAGGATATTTAGGTAAAAATTACATCATTCGTGGTGAATATTTACATTATGACTGATGCTTATTCTAATTTGCTTTATGACAATTCCAACATGCTTGTTGTCTATTCGTTTATACTTGATGATTGCTGCAACATTACATCATTCATGATGAATATTAACACTATGCGTGATGTTTATTCTAACATGCTTCATGACAGTTCCAACATGCTTGTTCTCTATCGGTTATACTTGATGATTGTTTCAACATGCTTGGTGACTATCCAATGTTTGTGTGTTCATTATTCCTGAAACCAGTAATAATCGGTTTTGCCACTAAGCGTCATTAACAACGGCAGTTAGCAACAGGCAGTAAGCAGAATGCAAGTTACTAAATTATGACAACAGGTGGCGCGCGTTTATTTTCCGCATGTTGAATGAATTACTTTTCGGAAAAAAAAAGCGAAAACATCCGAATCATTTTGACTAGTAAACTGAATAAGCTGAATTAGTTCCCTTTGTTATATAATCTCCATTAAACTAAATACGTTCATTATTGCCATGAAGACCAGTAGGTTTACACAATGAATTGACTGCCGTGAATGTTTTTGATATTTGTAAGATGCAATTGGCACTCAAGATATTATACATGTATTTTATTCAGGACATAACGGGGCTGATGTGTTGGAATTGTGGCCCTGTTGAGAAAACAACTACTTCACCGGGGATGAACAACTTTTGTCACGTGACCACAAAAGTCAACGCAGGTTGTTGAATTACATCAGGAATCCCGCTCCGTCAGGTAATTTTCATCTTTTTATAGAGAATATGTTAAAATTTCTGGACAATACAAAGCTTATGACATGCTTCATACCTTTTCGCATATTAAGACGCATTGCACTTGTTTCGAAGCTTTGCAGTTTTTAAGAACACTTCGACACAAACTTTAGATTTTCGATGCAAACGCAGTTTGATTTTATATTTTTTTACTTTCCATTCACGAATAAATCATATTTCTAGAAAAATGAGAGCACACGATGCTTAATTTTTGATGATTTATTGTATTTGCGATATAAGTTGTTGTTGTTATATTTAATTTGGGCAGTTCTTGCTATTTCAAAAATTTACAAACGCGGGTTGGTTGAGCAAACGCAGTTTGCTGAAGCTGGATTATGGCAAACGCAGGTTGGTTAAGATTACGGAATCCGGATAGTGACATCTATATTCTTGCCCTTCTTTCATCAAGGGCGACACACGACACACGAAGCGATACACGATATTTTGCGCGACAGTCGCGGCGACGCGCGATATTTTATTATTCAAATATCGCCCATATTATCCGAATTTCGTGTAACGCGGTCTAATTTCAGACCGCGACACACGACACACGAAGCGATACTCGATATGTACTGTTCAAATCAAATCATCATCAACATCTTCATCATCATCATCTCCATCTTCATCGCCATTATCATCATAAAATAAATCGCGATTCGGAGCGGAGTATTGTAAAATGAAGATCTCAAAAGAATTGAAAAATAATTTGTCGGAATGTTATTTTTCTCATGCTGTTTTGTTAGTTGTCCAAATATATTTAATATTAAATATTATCTTAATATTAAGATTTGGTAGTTAAAGAATGCAATTTGAATGAACACAATTGTATGCATATGTTTTGCTCAGCTGTGAAGATTGAGGGAACAATTTATAGAAGAACTGTGAGAATCATCTCTACAGTGTTGCTACTGTTCCGCAATTCATAATACTATATTTTCGGCACACGAGCATTTTACTAAAATGTTGAAAGTTAATAAAAACAAAATATACGGTGTTTGGGAAAACGTATTGAACACCTGAATGTTGAGACACTTTACGACAATGGTTTAATGCATGTGCGTAAGGTGTCGTCACATATTAGCCTGTGCATTCCGTACAGGCTAATTAGGGACAAACCTTTCCGATAAACTCGATTTTTGCTCAGAAGAGACTTTCTTTTAACAAAACATATCATAAAAGCGGAAAGTGCCGTCCCTGATTAGCCTATGTGGACTGCACTTTACGCACATGCATTAAACCCCCTTTTCACAGAGCGCGGCTCAAATGTATATTCCAGCGGATATGGTGAGATCAACAATAATCACAGATAATCAACATAAATTACAATGATTTTGAAAAGATCAACAATAATCACAGATAATCAACATTAATTACAATGATTTTGAAAAGATCAACAATAATCACAGATAATCAACATAAATTACAATGATTTCGAAAAGATCAACAATAATCACAGATAATCAACATAAATTACAATGATTTTGAAAAGATCAACAATAATCACTGGTTATATAAATCACAATTAATCGGTTGAGATCAACAATAATCACAGATAATCAACATAAATCACAATGATTTTGATAAGATCAACAATAATCACAGATAATATAAATCACTATTAATAGGTTAAGATAAAAAATTCACAGATAATCAACATAAATTACAATTATTTTGATAAGATCAACAATAATCACAGATAATCAATATAAATCACAATTCATGGGCTGAGATCAACAGTAATCACAGATGAGCAATAATGAACACAATAATTTGTATGAGATCAACCATTATCATAATCATTTTAAATTAGAATGATAAATATTACAACAATAATCTTATTAAAAACAGGAATATCAAACAAAACAACACAAGATAAACGATATGAAACACAATGTTTAAGACGCAAAAACACGCGTAATACTATATATTATTGTATGACAGTCTGTATTTTCAATAATTAAGAAAATAACCACGGCACATTGGTAAGAATTAAAAATAATTCTTGGTCTTATCATCGTCATGCAACAGATGACTAGGCCCGGTGCTTTGCAGATCTGTGCTTTGATAGACTACTGCGGTGCCTGTACCTCTTTTCACACATATCACAAGCAAAGTTTTTCTCTCCATTGTGGGTGGCAAGGTGGGCCTGAAGGTCAATTTTCTCCCGGAGCGTTGCATTGCAAATTGAGCAGGTAAATTGCTTTGCAGCAACCTCCCTCCGGACGTGACGATTCAGGTCATCTTTGGTTGAAAACTTTTTGCCGCATTGTTCACAGGGGAACGGCTTTTCAACACCATGAATGCTGCATCTATATAACAAAAACAAATGGAACTGTTGAATTATTATTCAATACAGAAAAATACACACAGAATATTATCCATAACAATGTGGAACTTAACAAAATGATGGTCGTCAGAAGCGCTCCAGATAAGGCGCGTTAACGCGTATTTACGCATTTCAAAATCCAAAATACGCATTAAATAATATGTTTAAGGGTCCAATTACATACGTGAAGTATCGGAACGCGTACATTCTGGATTTATACGGTGTAAATTCCAATTGTTCAGTGACAATTTGCATTGAAATTTATCTGGACAATTATGGTCGTTAAAAACTAAATACTATAATGAGCACACCAATATGCACCACACTAGTAATAATGTGTTAAGTGTTTTAAAGCCGGCTTTTTTCGAAAACACCATTCAAAACATTTTAAATAGTGCTTTGCAACTAGGTTATAAAAACATACTTTCGCTCAGAATGCAATGACCTATGTTGAATTGTATCTTGATTTTTAAACCGACATAACCTAGCATTGTACTAAAAACAAAAAAAATACAAACCTGTGTCTGTTGAACGCCTGTTTTGTGTAAAATGTTTTTCCACAACAGGCGAATCGTCCAGTCCCTCTGTGGCGCTTATCATGAAGCTTTAACCCCCACTTCGATTTAAATGTCTTTCCACAGATTTCACACACGAGCGTCATGTTTCTGTAATGAAAGAATTACTTTTTGTTAAAATATATTTCTAAAATGTTTTTATAAAGTTTTAAAGACTACACCAAAAGAGATATGAAACGCAAGTGATTGGATGTGACACACTATCTGCTATTCTTTTCGTCACAGTTCAATAAACATGCGTGTTTACTAATGCACGGGATTTTCGTGAGTTTTGGCGCGTTTAGCGTCATTCGAGGTCCGCTTAAAGGAGGCAACGCACGTTGTGGTTCAATATACTTGTAACAGTACTTAATGTGTTGATAAGCATATTTCCGCTCTGTTTAAATGTCCTCAATTGAAGTTCCGTAGTCATATATTGTGTTGAATAGTTAATATTTTCGTATTTGTAACCATATCATATTTTAGAAGACTTTCAAAAATGTGTACAGTGTGCGTTTCATTATCCTTTGAATATTCTCGCAACCTGCGTTTGCCATTTCCTATTGCTCAAGAAATACCAACCTGCGTTTGCAAAACAAAACAAAACAAAAAAATAAGATATTTTTCAATTTGCACCGCTATTTTTGTCATGAATCTTATTAAATATATTAAAATGAAGTGTAAAATCATACTAATTCAGTCGTTAAACCAATATTGTTGAAAGAAAATCATCAACACCACATAAACAAACAGCGTTTGCAATGCATTTCAGAATTTTGTGTCGAAGTGTTCTCGGAAAGTGGAAACAGTAAAGGCAATGGAATCATTTCAAATAAAAGTTTATTTAGTATACTGTGTCATAGGCTATCACTTGTTAAAAACTGAAATTTTGATTATATGAAAAAACAACAAAACTTACCTTAATGTACAAGATTACAATCTGTTTCTGCAACCGGCGTTGACTTTTGCGGTCACGTGACAAAAGTTGTTCATCCCCGGTGTACTTCATCTACATGTATTAAAATATCATAAAACATGATTTTCAATTAAGTTGAAAAAATCAATAAATAAATGTCATATAAACAGGTTTGTCATGAACGTTGACGTCGCTCTTGGTTACCAGAAAAATTCCCACGCACGGATTTCAACCGTCATTGTTTACAATCAATTAAGTGCAAAAGTACTTGAATTTGTATAGTGTTTTTTAAAGGTGTATGTCCAGCCACAGGTGGTTAGCGTGTGGCTATAATACTAATTAGTGAAAACATATTTTGGAATGATAAGTAATCATATTATAACGAAAAATCAACTTTTCTTTAAAAAAAATAAGTTAAATATATATTCAACAAGGTATCCAACTCGAAATCATCCGAAAACGGGATGCATCGTTTTAAACAGCCATTTCTTCATCAATTTTGCAGCGATTTTCACGATCTTGGTCTTATTCAACGCAGAAATAAATTTCCTTTCTGGAAATGTATATGTCTTGCAATATTTTTACAAATACCGGGTCAACTTTTAAGAAATAACACGATACACAACTCGCGTGACCCAGCTGTGATCGATCAGACAGTATTCATGACTGAAATCTTCACGGGGAAAAGGGCATTTTCCCTGCAAAGTTCACGAACCTCGATACCATAATTCAATAAAACGTATGAAAAAACATTCTTACCGTGCTTGCCGTTGCATTATGCATCAAAACTAACTGTCCAGCGCCTTTTGAAACCTTTGTTTACATACATTTCAACCAACTGACATTTTAAACACAAGAGTGATTTCATTGCTCCAATGCGGAGTTGTGTCTTTACAACTGGAGATTTCATTCATAAATACGGTCTGATCGATCACAACTGGGTCAAGCGAATTATGTATAGCTTTATTTCTTAAAATTTGACCCAGCATGTGTAGAAATATAACAAGATATATACATTTCCTAAAAGGAAATTCATTTCTGCGTTGAATAAGACCGGGTCATGAAAATCGCTGCAAAATTAATTTAGTAATGTCTGCTCAAAACGATGCACCCCGTTTTCGGATGATTTCGAGTTGGATACCTTGTTATATATAAAACGATAGTGATTTTTTTTATAGAAAATTTGATTTTTCGTTTTAATATGATTATTTATCATTCAAAAAGATGTTTTCACTAATTATCATCATAGCCACACGCTAACCACCTGTGTGTCCAGCACGTGTGCCGGGAGAACAGGGCTTAATGTATTTTTTTGTTAAGCTCTATAATATTTATATCCAATCTGTATGAACAAATGTCGGTGAACATTATTCCGGTGTTAATTTTTGAAAACATTGAGGCATTTATTAATTATGGATCTAAAACGGAACATTAATCCGCAAAAAAAACACCGGGCATATTGCATATTAGATCGGACACATGAAATTATTTCGAAAGAAAGCAATAAGAGTTTCAATTCTACATGAGTAAGTCTCGCTGTGCACGATTACGCTCTTACTGCTCGTATATATTTGACTCTTGGCAAATACCTAGTGTTTTATTTTGCTTAATCTAAATTGTGTCATGCATCTATATGTACTTAAAGCAGCATCACCAACAGCTCTTTCATGTGTGAAAGAGATTGACACGAAATACCTACCCATCTATAATAAAGTTTATATATGCACTTCAATATTATAGTTTTATAGCATTTTATGTGGTGCAATATAAAAGTACTCTAGTAAATTTGAAATTATGTAATCGATTTCCTCTCCACATACATGCAAAGTTCCAGATAACTTTTTCAACAAAATCTTGGTTTACACTCTATAAAAAATCCAGCCTTAAAGTCAATTTTTAATTCTTTTTTTCAGGTAAGTATAATTTTTGGCACATCCGCATTTAGGTTTATAGTCTAAGAAGAGCTCATGACAATTGCCGGGTTACAGCAGACTTTTTGCGATAAAAAGGACCAGATAATGGAAAACGTTCGGCTTTGCGACTGTTGTAAAGATGGTCTGTTATTCATAATAACATTAAAGTGCTGTTGATTTCATAAATGTAATGAGGGCCTAGACGAGTGGGAACTCATTGATAACATGTTTACATTATATGCATTGATATTGAGTTTTACGCATGATCACACATTTTGAATTCTTATTTTATTTTTCCAATGTGTAACAGTACGCACAGAATTTAAGTCTACTTTTTTACTAAATTTAATTCAATTTTTTACGACTTTAAGCGTCTTATCTGGAGCTCTGCATACATGCATTAGTAGCATATATTGAAATATATCCATAGACTTTCTTTGGTTATTGAAGGTAAATTACTGTAAAAAAATTATGGTTAGTCATTAACCAAAAAAAAGTTAAGTCTACAAACACGCGGTTAATTTCGGTTCAGTAGCAAATATCTTACAAAGGTGCGCAACTTCTCCTATAACATAAAATTTCCGTTATACGCCGTAAATTTCCGTAGTCCTCCGTAGCATTTCGGATTGACTGTCAATTGACATCATTTTATCATGCATGATAGTATGTTGCTTTGTGCTTGGCTGAAACTCACATCTTTCAATCGCGTTAATTTATTAAACGCATTAATATTTGATTCCATTATGCACTGCGCCTATTGCACAAGTCTCTCTGCACAAACCAACATACACATATGCAGCATGCAATTAACGAACAAGAATGTTGCATCTAGGTGTCTACATACTAATTGAAAGTACCATCAAGAATCATGACACAGTCACAAAGAAGGATGTTATTTTACCTAAATACCCTTCCATACTGTGTTTTTGCTTAATTTCACTGAAGAACGTCTACTGGTAAATCTTACAAAAAAAGTGATAAATATGACTGAGTAGCAATTTTTTCGGCGTTGCTGTTTAACGTCAAATTTGGCCTTTCAACGAACTTCTTAAAAGCCCATTGAATTTTAATGAAGAAGTTTCCCGCTTGTAGGTCCGAATGAATTAAATCAAATTTTGCAATTGGCAATTTGATAGAAATCCCCATAAAACATTGCACATAGCTTTCTGAACTAAACAGGCCACATTGAACGCATTCACGATATCCAACAGCTCTCTTTGCAAAGACCTATCTAGTGTTTCTTGGCCGTGTAAGATCTATAATTAGAACATCGTCACCTAAACATCTACTAATAGAAGAGCATATTTTGGGGAAACAGATTCAATAAGAGTATAAAACGTCTACGATCAATAATGTGTAGTTCGTTAAAGATATCACGGCAGTAGAAACATAGCACTTTAAAGAGACCACAATCTGGTACATTTGGTCAATTGTTGCGTCCGTGGCGGACAATACATTTTTAAAAAGAAAGCGTACAAAAAAGCAAACACAAAGTTCTTCGTAAGCTTGTTTTAATCTTAAAAACACATAATCGACAGTCATTCCAGTCAAATACAATACTAACAGTCAGCACTCTAGAGATCAAAATTGCGGATATTAATATTTAATTCAGGGATATCAAGTGTATCAAGTTCGAATTCCGGAAAAAATAGCCGGTAGTCTGGGGCATTAGGTCCCTTACAGGGATAAAAGGTAAATCCCCGCCCGAGCCGTAGCTAATTGATTTATTGTAGTCTTTCTAGTTGCAATTTCTGGTGAGTACAATGCGGAATATTACGGATATTTGCAACATGTCGAAGATTTTCAGAAAGTAGCGAAGAGGTTTTCGTCAGTTAATATTCATGTCCGTGCCGGCCGCTAACTTATCACAAAGACCTATCAATATATATTGAAGGTTTTCTCACATTGGCAATCAGCGATTAAAACGAATTTAGTCGAATGAGAAAATAAAATGTCTCTTTAAAAGTATTGTTAACAATACCAATACTAAAGTTTTATGGTGCTAAGTGAATAACAATGCATGCGTAATTTTAAATGTCGATTCAGCAGACGGTTCATCCAGTGGGTATAATTTCCGATAATTTCCGATCAAACAGATATTACATGTAAATGAGCTATAAAACATAAGTATCGGACCAGGATAAAAGATCGGCCTTTGAAATGTTTACACTTTATAACAATGTTGATTTTAAATTATATGTAGTGGTTGATCCTCGTAGATTGCATTTTATGATACAATTTACTCTTTATTAAAAGCAACGCTTTGTTATATGGTACGAGCGAATCGGAGCGATAGGTCTTTGCGAAACACCGTTATGGTTTATTGAAATTTGTGTTATATTGTTTTAACCTTGGTCAATAGTAAGTTGCGTCAATTGCTTATTCATCAATAATTTACAAGCGCAGGCCTAACCATTAAGTATTTAATAAGTAACCTTTGCTAAAAATCATGAATCGTCAGAATTTCTTCTACAATTATTACTGCAAATATGTTTCTTCTGCTACTGCTGCTTTGCTGCTACAACTACTACTTCTACTATTTATAAATATTTCTTCTTATGCTTCTGCTTAACATGAAAAACAAACCTGTTTATTGTGAATAAATAAATAAATTCTGTTCTCATTTTTGTCTAAGAGGATACTAATGTTATTATTACGATTAGTATGTGGACGATTATTATTACATGTTCATACTTCAATTTCTCTCACGCATACTTTATGTTGATGAAACCATATTAGCACATATAATATGTACATGTATATGAACATTTATTTTTTGCAGGATGCCGCGGAAGAAATGCAGTAAGGGCTTTTGTACACAGAAGTACCTATGGAAAAAACCTAAGGTCACAACCAGCACGGATGAAACAATACCTGCTCTATCGGATGAAACAATACCTGCTCTATCGGATGAAACAATACCTGCTCTATCGGATGAAACAATACCTGCTCTATCGGATGAAACAATACCTGCTCTATCGGGATTGTCAAATGATTGATGTTCTGGCAACAGTCCAACATGTAGTAATGTTTATGTCCAAACCTGTGATGAGGGGAACGACCATGACTACTGTGTTCGTTTAGATGATGATTCAGGGTTGCTGAATACAGGATTCATTGATAATGGTCCAGACATAATGAACCTGGATGAGACGGACATTTTGAATCGTGGATTTTTGGAAGACTTTGAACAGAATGCAAATGGGAGATAGACACTAAATCATCAGGAATGTGACATTGAGGAGGTGGAGGTTGATTGTGTTGACTTTTTAAAACTACAGACTGAAGTTCAGGAAAATATCAGTCAGGATTTCATGGTTCGTAAAGACAGAAGCAATTTGACATTGATGCAGATGTACTCGCACGGTGATGCTGCCTCCGTAAAACTGTCCATAGAGGTGCACTCTGACTTCAAATGCAATTTGTTCGTGCATAGAAAACCAGTGCCTCGTAGTCATGTCATTTGGACAGATCTGCCATTGTTATTTGACAGGGTTTCTGTGATAATGGAACTTTGTAGTAGACTTGCTGTGAACTCTTTCTGTAGTCTGCAGCTGCAAGAAGTAATTAATATGAAAAAACTATATGTATTAGACTTGACCGTATTTATTTTGTTTTAATCTGTACTGATCTTGCAAAGTATTCACGTTGGTCACCTGTTTAACACAAAAATGTTACAGAAATGTTGTTCTTTCATTTTATGAATCTCGTTCTGAGAAAATTGGACATAATGTTTTTGCGTAAATTGTCATTCCAGATTAGCCTGTGCAGTTCATACAGGCTAACCAGGGACGACACTTTCCGCTTATATGACATTTTTCGTTTAAATAAAGTCTCTTCTTAGTAAAAAACCAATTTAGGCGTTAAGGGTCGTCCTTGATTAGCCTTGGTGGACTGCACAGGCTAATCTGGGATGAAACTACGCACAAGCATTATGTCCAGATTTCTCGAAACGCGACTCGTGAAATGAAACAACATTTCTTCAATAAAAAGGTATTTCGTTAATTTATTATTAACTGTTGTGTAATGTTGTATGTTGTTAAATATGCTATTAAACTATCAAATAATTTACATGCGTTTTTTCGTTTGTTAATTCTATGCAACGTTTACCCTCGATGGGGGATACGTTCTGCTTAGGTACTACGGTATACTTTTGCTCAATGCAATTCAGCATGGACACCTTTTTATTGCTTTCAACGTATATAATAATTTGAATTTCTACAGAGAATTTAAATGTGTGCGTTAGGCTTCAAAATGCGAAAGAAGCATAGGAAAAGGGGGCTTAACAACTTATTTACGTAATTTGTCCGTTTTTCCAAAGACGTATCAGTATATTGTTAGGCATTTGTTTTTTCCTGTTTTCCTTACTTTAATGGTCTATTTCCTAAAACAAGAACTATTTTAATAACCGCTGTTTCGACTTCTGAATTTCAAAGAGATACATGGAAACCCGTTATAGCGTACCTTTGAGATTTTTGTCATGCTTTTTCAAGACGTGACCCCGGAACCCGGAAATACTTTTATACTCCATTTTGCACTCTGGACAAATATAAATTGCAATTTGCTTCTCATTTGAATTATCAATAGCATCTTCGTCTGCTGTATATTCTCCTAAAATTTCATCGAGGTCTAAATCATCATCCCATGAAAAAAAATCGGTTTTGTTATATTTTGCCATGTGAATATGTTGTACATGAAAAATGATATGATATTCTTATGTTAAAACTAATACGTTTGTAGGAATGTTGTGTAGGTTAACCCGGGGGTCTGTCCCGGGGTCACGGGGCCTTATTTTGGGAAATCATGTTAAAAAAGGTGCGAAATCTGTCAACCTAATATGCAAGTGTACTAATCTGACACCTGTTGAAGCTTCACTGGCTTGCTAACTTCCCGAGATTCTCCTTCAGTAGACGTTCAACTGGCGCCGGTTTTAATCTAAACTACCGTGAATGCTCCTTCAATATGTCTGAAAAGTGATTTAAATAACAAGAATTTGTAACTACTCGTTTCGTTTTATTACAATATTCTAGGCGTCTTCTTTGTTTAATATCGGATCTTAAAGGGGCCTTTTCACAGATTTTGGCATTTTTTAACTTATTCATTAAATGCTTTATATTGATAAATGTAAACATTGGATCGTAAAAGCTCCAGTAAAAAATCAAGAATAAAATTTAAAAAAGGAAAAGAACATTGCCCGGAGCAGGTTTCGAACCAGTGACCCCTGGAGTCCTGGCAGAGTCCTGAAGTAAAAACGCTTTAGCCTACTGAGCTATTCCGCCGAGTACACATATTTAACGTATTTTATACCTTATATAAGCAATCTTCGTAGTTTCACAAAATTTAACGACAAAAACAGAACTCTCCAAATTATTCAATCGTTTCGCGTTGCAACGCTTTATAATTTTTAGGTTTTAAAATCGTCAAAAGATGCATATAATGGCTATATTAGACCATGGTAAATGTTCAGTATTACTGTTTCCTCACAAATATCATAACTAAAACGAAAATTTGCGAATCTGAAACAACTTTTTTCAATTTTGTCAATTTACCAAAGCGTGAAAAGATCCCTTTAAATAAACATGTTTATTAATAGATCAATGAATCTCTACTGAAATATCCACCAATAAACATTTTTTAAGGATAGTTCTTGCTACTAATAACTACAACACTTACTAATGTGTTATAAGATTTTTCTTTTTAGCGTACATACAATATTTCCCGCATGCATGACTGCAAAATTGGACGCTTATTTGACTTAAAACTTTTGAATAAATAATTTTGATGATTCTTTGAACCGATGAATTAGTGACATTAAATTAATTAAAGAATTGTATTACCATAAAGATTATGTTTATTGCATCGGTCATTTAATTATTTAAAGCAGTATTCTGTACCACCAAAGACACCAGCAAGTTACGTTCATTTGATTTGATAACCGTTCATATTTTGCGAATCAATCGACACGTTACTGACTCGTTGCAGACGAACTATTCGTTGTACCTAGCCTTTGGCCACGTGACTAAATCTCGTTCCCTCCGGGAGAAAATCCGCGATAACCCGATAACGCTTATCTTTGTATATTGATAGGTCTTTGCTTATCAGAATCAATAAAAAAGAATCAGGAAAAATCGGTACCGATCGCAAATTTTCGGAATTCCGATACAGCTTCAACATTATTTGTTCTCAAATGATCGCGTACTCGAACGAATCTGTCCCTACGCCTCCAACTCCCTTAAAATCTCATCGGACGTACATTGATCTCAATCAGGAAAAATCGGTTCCGATCGCAAATTTCCGGAATTCCGATATAGCTTCAACATTATTTGTTCTCAAATGATCGCGTACTCGAACGAATCTGTCCCTACGCCTCCAACTCCCTTAAAATCTCATCGGACGTACATTGATCTCAAAATCTATTCTTGACGACTCAAATCATATTTCCTGAATAGTTTGGCCTATTTACGTCCCTGTAATTATAACAATGGTCTTTTGGATAAACAACGCTATGTTGTTGCAATATAATAACAGTTTAAAATAGTTACCGGTTTTCATTTAATAAAATGATTAAGTCATATTCGAGATTTCAGCGATTGCCAATATTTTGCTTTTGTTTCTCATAAGCATATGGTGCTTGGTATCTGCTATTGACTCCTATGTAGATTGCAAATATTACATAACCCTTACAGCGGCCGAGCGCAGATATCTGCACTTGGCCGCTAAAAAGAAAAATCTTTGCGCATTAATTTAATTCAAATCTCATTATCATAATCAAAATCATCATCATCGTCGTCGTCGTCACTACTACCACCACCACCACCATCATCATCATCTTCTTTTTCTTCTTCTTCTTCTTCCTCCTCCTCCTCATCATCATCATTAACAACAACAGCAACACCAACTTAACATCATCATCAAACAACAATAAACATCGGTAGCATACAATGTGCTTCATCAACCATACATAATTATATGCGTTAAACCATCATAGAACAGCATGAATGAAGCTGTCTATTATTCTTTTATATTTCCTATACCAATACTTTTTTTTTTCGTTAATTGAAGGACTAGTTAAAATCTTCTATAAAAGCCCTCCCCCCCCCCCAAATAAAAGAAATACATAATAATAATATCCCTAGCAAACAACAATAAACATAGGTTAGTTAGTATACATTGTGCTTTAGCAACCATGCATAATGAATGTTTATGACTTCGGACCGTTGTGATCAAATTTAAAAAAGCAAGATGGTATGTATGCGGCACACAACAAATAGATAATTATAGTTTTATACCTTAAACGTAGTTTATCAAAATAAAGATAAGTTATTATCTATGTAATACTTAAATTAGGTTTATAACGTATGCATATTTGTCTAAAACTTGTGAAATGTGATTCGTAAGCCGACGACAACATTATCATTCGGACCCTTCTCCCCACCTAACAATCGAGATTAAACACCTGTGGAGATCCCGATCTTATCAATGAATAAACCGGTTCAATGATGTCAAGTCAAATAAAACATACTATTACTATCCAAATAAATATCTATCAAAAAATGTAAATTGATATACCTACTTAACTAAAACTAAACTTAAACGATTAGCAAGAAAAATATAGAAAGAAGAAGCAGGCAAAGTAGACAAATTAATTGTAACATATGTTTTCTCAGTCTCCCACTGTTGAACAATATAAATAGTATTTATCGCCACCCTAAAAGGGATCTTTATCACACGTTTGGCTCAACTAATATATAATTGTGACAGGACAAACTGTCAACAAATACCTTGTTAATGTTTTATACATAAGTCCAATCAAAGGTTAACTTCCAAGGAAACTGCGGCATGTTAAAACTGTTGATTATGACAAAATTGTGTTTAGTACAAATCAGTACAATAGCGTCTGTTATGTGGCCTATACTAATCCAGTTAAATAAAACTTTAATCGCAGAATATTTTAGATTCTTTACACCTTTAAGAAAATATATATAACAGTTCTTTCCTGTTTTAACAAAATGATAC
>NC_068369.1:31001760-31034260 GCF_020536995.1 Dreissena polymorpha
TTACAGGTCCTACTGGCCTTTTCTTTTTCATAAAACTTTATTCATGACGTACCCTGGGGTGTAGATTGCCCCAGGTACCCGCTAAAAGAACTAAATGTGAAATAACAAATGTATGGTGACTTATTATAATATTTAACAAGATTAACAAAGTTATAAGAAACAAAATTATGTTTTTCACAATTTACAAACAGTCTTTTGCACGTCTGCACGTTTAATTAATATTCCAGTCTTTGTTCACGTTTGCACGATTATATGATTTTATTGTAAAATTTATATGATGTTATTGTAAAACAGAACACAATGATAGCTTTTAACAAATAAAAGTCACCATCTTAAATTTAAGCGGGTCTTTATTAGTATTATGTATTGAGTTTATATCCTTGATTATAAAACGAGTAATGTATCCACACTTCCTTAATAATTGTAAAGAATAACGAAAAGAAACATATAAGGCTGTAAATTTAAATGAAAAAACTATAATGAAATAAAATGTGGTTCCCAGCGAACCACCTCAGGTCATGCACGGGCACTTCCTGTGATGGTCCGCCAGGATCATGATATATAGTCTACAGCTGCCCTGGATGATGGAGTTGAGGCACGTGACAGCCTTCGGTACAACTACTCACCCGCCTCAACCCCACCATCCAGTTAAGCCTGAACAAGTGTGAAAAAGCATGTATAATATGAAATATATTTTTTGAAATGAAACTCAATACGCAAGAAAGGTTAGTACAGTGTTCCTATGGCCTACATGAATGTAAATGAGGCAATGGTATAGCGTATATACATAGTGATGAAACATGAGTGATTATGAAATTCAATGAATGAAATGAGATGAGCCCATGACCGGGTTACACAGTATATGATATATGATTGAAATGATTCATAGGAACATTGATGATAACAGTGATGATACATATATAAATACATCAATACAAAAACTCATCACACAAATGACACAAAACACTGTATCACTTTGTTGTTCTCTCTCTCTGACCCAGGATGACAACCCGAGCACCGGCTCCCTACATCCTCGCTGCTGTCATCCTGAAATCAGAGAGAAAACACAACAGCAGAAAACAAGTAAAATATTATAAATATGTTAAGTAATTTTGGTAATCAAGTTCTCTATGAAAAACAATATTTTCATTGGTTGTGTGACATTATCCACCCCAATATAAATAAAAGAAATCCTGTGTTAAGCTATGAAAATCTAATGTAGTTCTATATTTTATTCTATTTATAAATTTAATAATTAAGTCTAAGGGAGATAATAATATTTTTTCATGTTTGACGGAATTCCTACATGTCCAAATAATATGTCTTGATTCTGACAAAAATATTAAATATACATATTTTAATTCAGTACTTCCAACATTTTTTACATCAAAAAACTGGAACCATTTAGGATTAATATTAATGTTTTCAATCGTAAGTATATCAATTAAATATAAAACAGTTTTGTTTAAAGGGGAGGTAAACAAACAATCTATAAATAAATGTTGGGCAGTTTCGTCACAATTACAAAAAGTACATTTCTTTTTTGCTTGGTTAAACTTTTTATCGTATAAATATTTATTTACATACACAACAGAATGCGCTAACCTAAAACAAGTATTCCTACACACAGGATCAACTGCCATGGAAAATATATTTCTAAATGTATTTTTAAAATCAATTAATGGAAATTCTTTACTACATTTTAGAATATATTCATTATTTGGATTTATTAAAAATGTATATATTTCTTTTACAGAACACTGTTTAAAATTTTCAGTTTGAACATCCTTTATAAATTTACGAAATACCCTTAAACATTCAACATAAAAAGAAGGAACAAATTCACTGTGGGGTTCACTGTTACTATGTAATGAAGGATTAAATTTTCTAAGTTGCATACCTATCCAATACCTTGTAAAATATACCCAAGGAGATTTATAATCATTTAACAGTTTAAATAAATGTGATAAATAAAATGCATTGATTCTTTGTTGAACATTAGGTACCCGAAGGCCTCCTAAAGTGAAGTCTAAAAATAATTTTTTTCGAGCTATTGGTTCGTAAACACTGCCCCATATAAACTTAAAACAACTTTTTCGTATCATATTAATATAGTGACTCGGAATTGTTTGACATTGAACAAAATAAAGAATTTTTGATAGCACATATGTATTTAAAACAGAACTTTTACCTTTAAAAGATTTACATTTATTAGACCACAAATTTAATGTATTTGAGAAATTAATATAAGATTCATTGAAAATATCATCATCAGTTAAATCATAGCCAAATTTATATCCAAGTAATTTAACATTTTTTACCCATGATATACCAAATGGATGGTCAGACCTGCTTTTCCACTTACCTAAAAACAATCCACAACTTTAATTATAATTTATTTTAGAACCTGAAACTTTTTGAAAATCAGAAACATGACGAAAGAAATGAAACATAGATTTGTCATCTGTTAATACCGATGTATTATCATCGGCATATAAAGACATTTTAACATGAAATTTATTTCCTGGTGTCTGTATACCATTTATATTGTTATCATCTTGAATTATTTTAGCAAATGGTTCAAGACAAAGTACATATAAAAGAGGTGATAATGAACAACCTTGACGAACAGAACGAAATAATGAGAAAGGATCAGATATATGACCATTAACAATTACAGACGATTTAATATCCTTATATAAAATTTTAATCCAAGTTATGAATGTATCTGAAAAACCAAATGAAACAAGTGTATCATAAAGGTAGGACCATGAAACTCTGTCGAACGCCTTTTCCTGGTCTAGACAAATAAAGCAAGCATTTATATTCTTTTGCTCAACATAATCAATAATGTTTCTAATTAAATGTACATTGTCAAAAATAGAACGACCTGGAACAGAACATGTTTGAGAAATACCAATGATCGAGTCTAAAACCTTACCTAATCTATTTGCTAATATTTTTGATAAAATTTTTCTATCAATATTTAAAAGAGAAATAGGTCTATAATTTTTAACTGATGTTTTATTATTTGGATCTTTGCACTATAATGTAATATAAGATATTTTTTGTGATTCAGACATATGGCCTAAATCAAAACATGTATTGTATAATTGTAATAAAATATTGCCAAATAAATGGAAGAATTTAATGTAAATAAAGGAAGTTAAACCATCACTACCTGGACTTTAAGTGTGATCCATATCTTTTAAAGCTAATTTAATTTCATCTAATGATAAGGGGCTATTTAACATAGTATTATCATCCTTTGATACTTGAGGTAAATTATTAAAAAAGTTATCATTAAATGATGCATCTACTTGCTCTTCCGTATACAGTTCTTTATAAAATGTTTTAAATGAATTTAAAATGTCATCATTTGATTTTTTATCAACTCCACCATCAATAATATGGTGTATAATTTTGTAATTACCATTTTTAAATTCCTTGTTATGATAAAATGTACTAGAGTTTTCATTATTATTTAAAATATGTATTTTACTTCTTATATATGCCCCTTTATATAAATTGTCTTGAAGTTTATTTAATTTATCTTTAATATCGATTTTTTCCGAAATATCAATACAAATGTTTATATTGTTTAACTAGTTTTTTGATTTCGTCAAAAGATTTTTTATTTTTTGACTTGCTATAATCAATACAGAAATCTTTAATTTGTGTTTTTAAAATGTCCCACCACTCTAAAGTTATATTTTCAGTTCTACTGATAATTTTAAAATAATATTCAAAAGCAGAGACAAAATCTTCATCTTCAAAAATTGAATTGTTTAATTTCCAGTATGATTTACCAATGTTTATGCTATTAAATGTATTATTATTTTCCAAATTTATAGTTAAACTAACAAAATCATGATCTGAAAATGGACATGGAATAATATCTACGTTTTTACATTGTTCAATAAGTGACTTTTCAATATAAATTCTGTCTAAACGACATGAAATAGATTCTGTTAAACATTTCCTACCCCAAGTTGTTATTACTTTATCTGGATTAAGTTGTCTATAAATATCTGTTAATTTAAATGTTTCAACTATTTGTTTGAAAACTTTACAAACTTTTATTGTATCAATAAATGTACCTCCTATTTTATCTAAGAGTGGGTTTAAAATGAAGTTAAAGTCTCCTAAAATAATTAATTTGTTTGATGACACTAAATAATGTTTAATTGATTCAAAAAAAATATTTCTGTCACCTGGTTTATTCGGTGCATAAATATTACAAATTTTAAAATAATCATTTAAGTATTGTATATCTAAGGAAATGAAACGACCATCAAAATCAATTTGAAATTTAGAACATTTAATATTCGTATCATTTACGATTATACAACATCCGCAAGAAAGGTTATTAGAACAATTCCATACATAAAAGTATTCTTTTGATATTAAAGTTTCTATTTGTTTCGACACTTTGTAATTATCTACATGGGTTTCTTGTATGCATAATATATTTATTTTATTAATTAAAATGTAATCTTTAATGAAGGTTTGTTTTTTTGTGGATCGAAATCCGTTAATATTTATAGTTTCTATTTTAAACTCCATGTTCTAGTTTATAACTCAGGTTGTAGTTAAAAGAAAAAATGGCGACGTCCATGATTTAGTGTTAGGATAGAAAAACCGATAATAGCGTTTAAAAGATTTAAACCAGGTAGAAAAGAGACTTGGCCAACGATTTTGTAAACTCGCTGTAATGAATATACTACGTACCGAAGTAATGTTGGAAAAAGATAGATGTGCTCATATTTACCACGAGGATATTGGAAAAGGATTAAAGATATATTGTTGCTGTGTATTGTGTTTAAAAAAGGTGTTTTATAATAGATATGGATTGAGTATACATAACGGTGAAAAGTGTTTACACACACTGGCATATGAACGTTCTTTATACGTTTATATAAAATAAAAAATGCATTTATGTTATATAAGATTTTAAAGTAATAGTTTTTAATTGCATATATATACATACTATTTACATAGATTTTATTTATGCATATGCTGTATTTTATAACAAAAAGTATACTATATACAATGTGAAGACATGAAATTTTAAATATGCTAATATATCGGACACACAGATTGTCTGTGTGCTCGGTATATAAGCCAACATTATATTTTAAGATAATGGTAAATATACATACAAATGAACTATTTACACTAGGTAATATTAAACATTGATTGTAAACAAATATTGGTATTTGTAAAAAGGGGTTTATGAAATTGTTATTATATTTTGTAAAAAGGGAGTTTATTCAGCAGGGGTCATAACAAGATCTTGGGAATCTAAATCAATAACTAGTGGGTGTTCTTCCAAATCATCTGGGTCTATATCTAAAACTTTGAACTTGTTCTTAGGCATAGGGGTCATGTCCTCATTGCTATCTGCTTTCCTCCCTCTTTTTGAGCCCCTTATCTCTGTTTCTACTTCCATTTCTTGTATATTCTCTCCATTTTTCTTTCTTCCCTGGCTCTTTCCTTTCTTCTTACTCCCCACCGTCTCAATTATTATTATTATTATTATTATTATTATTATTATCATTATTATTATTATTATTATTATTATTATTGTATAGCTTTTAGAAACTTATACCTTAAAAAAATCCCATTGGAAAAAATCCCATGGGGAAAAAAAATCTCATGGGAAAAATCCCATGGGATTTTTTTTTTTAAACACGATTTAACGCGTTGAAATCGCGAGAATTGCTCATCATTTGTTAAAAGGTAGTGTTTCTGAAGGTTACATGAATAAATCTCTAAAAATCAGAAAAAAATCCCATGGGATTTTTTTTTCCATAAAAAAAGGGATTTTTTTCCATCAAAGAAAATTGAACGAAAATAAGCACAAACGCTTTAACAATGCTTAAAATCGATAACTAAGCACAAACGAACGTGTTTTATGTTTTTGAAAATCCCATGGGAGAAACCAAAATTCCCATGGGATAATGAAAAATCCCATAGAAAAATACAAAAATCCCATGGGATCCACAACTTTGCAAATAAAGTTCATAGTGGAGAAAACGCATTTTTCAAGCAAAAATAACCAATTATTAATCACAAGTTAGACTTTTATCTTATACTTTATCACAAATAAGCAAACCTTCAAGAAAAAGGGTACTTAAGTTTGCTAAATTTCGGTTTCGCAATGTTTTTCCGGTGGCCGTTTAAAATGGATCACATTTTGTATATCACATGACATATTAGTTTTTATTTTGATCATTTTGCCATTAAAATCAAAAGAATTCCCTTCAATAATGTAACCACACAGGGCGCATCTAGGGTCATTACATTTGGATACTCTTGGTTCTTGAGATGAAAAGTAAGATTTGGTTGACAGACGTTTTACATTAAATTTTAAATTATTACTAATATATCATGTGATTTATTTATTAGTATGCAATGGATGCAAACAATATTATATAGGCCAAACTGGCGATAAACTTAGAAATAGGCGATCTGTCCATGAACAACAAATGCGAGACCCCTCAACAAGACAGATGCCTTTAAGTAAACATTTAGATGAATGTTCACATAATGAACCAACATTTAAAATATTTCCATTTTATAAGCTATTTTCAAACAATATTTCAGCTAGGTTAGCAAAAGAACAACATTTTTTACATGTATTTAAACCCAAATTAAATTTCATTTAATATTTATTGACGTTATGACGTCATAATTGATATGACGTTATCTCCATGACATTTTGACGTTGTAATATATTGTATTATGCCCTGATGAGCTATGCGAAACGCGTTGGCTAAATCAATATATATTTAAAATCCCAGACACGTGTTTTTACTTTTATTATATATATATATATATATATATATATATATATATATATATATATATATACATTTTTGTCCATCCACAACAGTCGGAATAGTAACATTATTGCTAAATATTTTTAACTTATCCAAGGTTTAAATCGGTAAGAAAGTACAAAACGATCCCACAATGACATCTTTTCTTGCAAACACGTTATTTCGCAGAGGACTTAGAGTGCAATTACACTAATTTATCAATAGGCTTCAATCAGGCTGCTGTTTTGATGTTGCTTCTACGCGGAAATTAAGGAATGTATTCATTTATAAAATATCTAAAATCACGCGTTAGAAATTCAGAGTGTAACAAAACAAAAGAAGATGAATAGCACGCCCAAATTATAATCTGCCTAAAGTATCACACTTCATTATTTGACGTACATGTACGATCAATATTGTAAATTGAATACTAGCCCATTACGCACCACTCCCCCAAGATACTATGATTCTGCTTTCAGTGTATTGTTTTCATTTCTACCGTTAAATGAATGTGCAGCATACTTTGCAGCGTATCGCTAATAAAAATACAACATCATTGATGTTGTATGAATAGTTGAATTTTTCTTCAATTAATATTTCACAGCTATACGTATAACACACTTGTTTAACAATGTGTCAGTGAGGTCATTAATATGATGATACAAGAACGTGTGACGTCATTAACCATTCGTTAACTTCTGTGAAGACCATAAGTAATCAAGAATATCGATGCGGCTTTTTTAATTAAAAATGACCCTCAAGCTCGTCTGAATACATTTTTGAGCAAACTAAATAATATTAAACAATAACCGTTTAAAGCAAATACAATGATACGTTGTATTAGTGTTTCTGATCGATTGATTAAGTATTCACTTAACGCGACATCTATATTTTCGATGTTGAAACTTGTTGAAATTGTTCATAACTATTCGAACCAGCAAACCAAGAAGGAACAGGTTTTATCCGGCTTAAGATGTTGTAAAGTATTTATTATGTGACCACATGTTGTACAGCAAAATGACTGCTTACAAGTTTTAATCCCCTTCAATTGATGTCGAACACGTGCACCTTTACTTTTAAATAAAGAATAACGGCTGTAATGTCGCGTAACTCCTGATGTAGAGCTACAATAACCATTATTAAATATACCAGTGTCTTATATGTTGCGTGATTTATAACTCCCCGTAAATTAATGTCCTCTTTGTTTTTATCAGGTCTATGTTTTTACCATCCGCGAGTATTTATTCATTGTCATAAGTTATGTCTAGTATTAGAGTAGTTATAGTCACTGTGTTGGATTCAGCGTTTAATGATAGTTCGTAATAGTATAACGAGGGTTTTTATCTGAACGGGAACTTTATTATTTCGAATGTATCGACAATTTAAAGTCACCGTGTTAGATACAAAGACATTCATATTTATTCCGGTTGCTTCTGAATGTGTTTAATATTACACAAGATATCTTATAAAAAAAACATTGACAAGTTCCGGGTTCAAAGTTGATTAAAACAATATATACATAGCACTGTATTTATAAATAAAAACTGGAAATTTAGCGTGTATAACTTCTCAGTTTCTTTCCGGCATCCACTTTGAATACGTTTAGCTTTATGATTCGATTAAAGTGTTTATACGTCACCGTTAGCGGTGTAATCCTACTTTAAAACTGGCATTGAGTGTTGCTCATTCAACCTTTAGCCCTTTAACTCTGCGCTTGTTCACGTGGTGTCATCGTATTCATACGAAAGCTACTCTGACTTTACCAAAAACAATCGTTGTAATGATCCGTATAAAAACAACCCATTACATTTCTGTAGTTGACTATGTTGAGGATAATAAATTGTATAAACATCGAGACTAAAGTACTTTCTTCCAGCTACAAGTTATCAGTTACGAACCATTGTTTGCTATGACTGTTTTGATGCTGTTAAAGCAATACTTAAACAAGTTGTTTGCATCATGAAATAATGTGATATTATATTTAACGGCTAGTCTTGGTGACAGAATTTCAGGTTATGGGGTTGGGCGAATTAATTCACCATAATCGACTGTTACAAAGAGAAAACTGCGAAAAGGTAACTATATGTAATTGGCACACGCTCGCGTTATTGCATGGTTTAATAACAAAAGGTTGTTACGAAGACCAAACAAAACACTTTAGCGACATACAATTCAGAAACTGACAGCTAAAGCTTGAATGCAGAGGTTTGCATATTCATAACACAGAGAAAATGACTCTGGTAAAATAGTTTTTCGAAACATGTTGATGTATATATGTGACAAAATGGCTATTTAAAAACCGATCGCCTCCACCGGACGTATTGTTTATATAAAGCTCTTTATCTGTTGTTCGTACACGATGTGCAAACATGAAAATGTGTGCGTAAAATAATATTAAACAGTCTGTGAAACATAAACTTTAAATATTATGTGGAACATAGTGGTTTTAAATTGTTTGCAGCATATACGTGACGTACTATATTAAACATAAACGTTCAAATGGTCAATGCAACATTAAACTTCATAAGCCTGTGGAGAATAGACGCTCGGCAGTCTGTTCAGCATATAAATTCAACAGTCTTTGAAGTATATAAGATTAACAGTCAAACCCCTTGCATTCAGATGGGGATATTTTCGACAAACTGAATCCCTTGATAGATGCTTTATTATATATATATATATATATATATATATATATATATATATATATATATATATATATATATATATATATATATATATATATATATATATATATATAATCTGCTAAAAATGAATAATGTGCTGCTTAATTGACCTGTAAAAAGTGTTTTATTTATGTACTCTTACCCGTTTGTTAGTTGTTAAGTCGAGTCATATATGTTTTTGTGAGAATAAATGGTTGACAGGGGGAAATAACATTTGATATTCAACAAATATGACAACACATGATTCATATTTAAAGCAATACAATGGCAGCATAAAAGCACCATATATTCAATTATTCATACATAACATCGATTTATCAGCGGACAATATAATGTATATCTTAAATACGGACAATAATGCTTGTTTAACGCCCTTTTCTTTACACCGCTTATCGAAACATGTTTGTTCAAATCAACGTCTATGATTACACAATTTTATATAACTGTTGAATTTGAAGCTTGCAAAAAGATTGTAAAACGACGGATACATACAGTTTTTGTGCATACTTTGAAGTACGTTTGGGCAAGATTCAAAATTACACGCCACAAACTCACACATTTCACAGCGCTACCGCTGTCAGATAGTGTTATTTCTATCAAAATATACCATACTTTGAAATGTAATTGAGAAGAATAATAGCCCATCATTCTTTTAAATAAATGGGTTATGCTGAAAGCTGCTACTAATGGTTCAAATGAAATATACACAACAGTTACTGTGTATCAATTTGTAGGTGTTGTGATTAAAATGGTGATATGACTACGTGGGACGTCATTAACTATTCGTTGACTTCTCGGTGAACAAAGGTTGTGAGTGCTACTAGCTTAGATGAAAAGGACTTTCATTGTTGTCAGAATACATAACTTAATACGATAATCTAGCAAACAAACTTTTCAGATAAATTCTAAAAAACTGTCTATCCTTGTTCTTGTTCGCTATGTCACTTAACGCGTGATCAAAATCAATAAACTGGTTAAAATCGACACACATTTTTAAGCCAGCTCACTTAGTATGAACTATGTTTTACCTGTCCATGGTTTATAAAATCTTGCCAGTGTTACCATACACACATAAAAACACTGCTTTACAACAATTATAAAACAATCTTCACATTATTGTGACACGTCCATTCTTTTTCTAATTAAGATTAATTATCACTACATGTGTTGCGCAATGTATCAATTGTCATAAATAAATGCCCAGTTCGTGATTGTGATGTGTACGTCATGCTGATGCTCATTCTGTTATATACGTTTATCAGTTAATTTAAATCAAAATTCCTAACCAAATAAATTATTTTACTCTAATTTGCCTGCAAATATAATGGATCTACACAATAATAATACTGTTACGTAACACGCCATTGCGTCAAAACAATTTAAGCGTACACATGTAATATTTGTGCGCACATAAATATGAATATACAACTATTTACCGTTTACAGTAACGGTAGCCAATATAAAAACACACGCAATTGTGTAACTCCACATTATTGTTCGTTCTTTACGCTCAAAAAGATTTAAACTGACTGAATGAGGAAGTAAACTCCGACCAACTAGCAATGATTCACGGTCATATAAACGAAGTCGATATTTTAAATGTGTGTTTTTAATGTGTGGACAGAAAAAACTTCATCAGGATTAAAAATCGCGATAATGGATAAGAGGGACTTCTTAAACCATTTGTTCATAATTTAGTATTTAGCCATATCCATTTTACCCCCCAAAATAAATCGTTTTCTATTCTGTTTCCGTAATATAATGAAACAATTCTTAGTAGATGATGTTGTTACTGTTTGGTAATTTTTCCAAACACTATTTGGACCTCATCGGCGACCTGCTTTAAGTCAATATATTTTAAAACAAGATTAGTCTATAAGATAGGCTTTGAAGGCGTGTGCAAAACTTATATTCTACTTATACCACCCGCTAAACAAATATGACTCGGCGGCAGAAACGGTTAGGTGTTATACTGTATCAAGTTGACCAGACGTATTTTGGTTCTGGAAACCGCAAATTTTTAAACACAAGTGATTGACTTAATTTTTATAGTTTTTGCCCTTTGTTAATGTGTGTACCTAAATTATTTATTTTCAGATTATATGTTGAAAACCGAAAGAGTTATCACTGTGTAACCTAATAAGTTGGTATATCACTATGAATGGATGTGCACATTAAACCATTTAGGATCGACTTGTGTTCGGCGTGCGTCGTCCGTATCGAGTTGTGAGTCGTGAACAAACGTTTCATTCAAACGAAATCTACAAATGAATCACTCGGCAGATTGAAATAAAAACTTCTCAAAATGATTATTTTTGACTGTCTTTTACAAATATTCAAATCGTTTGCACCCACTGCATATGCGGGTCGAAATATATAAATATAGATGGTTATAGAATCAAACTTAAACAAATATTATACCGCATGAGACAGGATTTTAATATATGGAGAAAACATCGTATGATAGTTGTTTAAAAAGTACGTTCAAATCATGTTCTTAGGGTCAAATTTGCCCCGCATAAGGGGTACTATTTTGTTACATGTGTGAACTATATTGAAAATCTGTGGCATTTGGCATGTCAAATAGGACGGTGTTCATCTACCAAATTGTTTAAACTCTTTCCCTAGGACTTCGCCAGATGAATTCCTTTTTTTTCTAAAATTTGTCAAAAATTCGTCAAAATTGATCGTTTATAATAGCAAGGTCCAATGTTTGCTTATTTATTTATGAATAGAGTAAGTAAATACAGATCAGACACTGATCACAAGCCACAATACAGTTAAAAGTTAAGTTAAACACAGCTTAGCATAAATATAGATAAATACCATCATTAAAGACCATACTAATATCAACGTCATTTCGACAAAAGCATTAACCGGTATGTATACACAATAGCACTGTTATGTGATGTAATTCTTACGTGCTCGTACCTGAAATCGGTTTATATGTAGACACAGAACAAAGTTAACGTGTGTAAACTGTCACTCAGCACACATGAATGATGCTATATTATTGAACATGTAACCTGATCTAGAAATTATTTGGTATATTTATTAATTAAGCTTAAAGCGACTGAACCCGTTTTTATAAAAAAAATACAATACTCGCGATGCCGTCCTTTTAATCACTGGAATATTGCGAGTAAATTTTCACTCCAATACATAATTGGCACGTAAGTTACATATTGGTTCCTAATCAAATGTATGTCTTGTTTAAATGGTAAAATAATTATTTCTTAATAAACTCCACACCATTGTCCTTGTTGTTCTTTAATTGTGGTGAATGTGAAAAACATGTCTTGGTAATGTATTTTCTATGAAGCTAGAATACAACGCATAGCCAAATCAGGAGCAACTGAAAGTAAATCAATATTACAAAATTCACGCAGGCAAAGTCAATACGATTATAATGTACTTTTCAGCGTATTTGTCCCAGAAGATGTACGTCACAAAGCTCTATTACATGTATCATTCAATCATTAACTTAATTATTTTCTAAACTTTGACGTGTGCATAATCTGCAGAGTCGATTGGGGGAAATTGTATCTTCTTTCCATTGATAACATCATAGTCATCATTTGATCCATTCCGTCGGGCACACGTTGTTCTATCAGGATGCGGGATATGATTATAGTCTCCGTCCCCGTCATTCCTGGGCGCCACAGCAGTTGTATCGTAGTCGCTGCCTGCTTTGGTAATAGTTTGCCCGGGTCTTTTTACGTGAGCATAGTTTCCGGGAAGGTCTTGCTTTAGTTTGTTGTATACATTGTCTGGTTTCCTTTTATTGGGTAAGGCATTGTTTGTGTAGTCGTACTCATCTTTTATACTCTGATAATGTTCCTCTGCTTCATCGATTGAATTGTAAGTGTCTGTCTGAGCATTGCCTTTGTTTGGTTCATACGCTGTGTCCTTATGATCTTCACTTTTGTCCACTAAGTGTGCGCACTTTTCCAATATAAAGTAGTTATGATTTTGAACTTCATCTTCATAAGTTGCATTAGATTTGCAAGCACAATCGCGTGTTTCTGAATTAGTTTTGTCATGTTTCGACCGCAATCTGCATGGAATAACACCTCTGAAAGAGGACCATCAAATACTTATGATATTGTATTTATTTGCTTCTGCATATATATTATATTCCTTATACAATTCAACAAATAATCCGATTTCAACTTAAATAGTACGATGGTACATTTCCTACCAAGACCATATAAATCAAAAAGTTATATACGCTTCGAATACAAATGTATCATGCTAGTATTTGAAAATTGAAACGTATAATAATAAAGACTATATGAATACGACGATGGGATTTTAACTTTATTATAAAGAAGTGAAACCCCAGCTGCTTGATCAGGTTCATAAATAGTGTGCAGACACAAGTGTGCGGCAAATGAGGTTATATATGTGTATTTCATATTTAAAAAATTTATACGTCTGTGATATTAGAATTAAACCATGGACACGATAACGCAATACCTTCTCCAAAGTACAATAATGACAACTACTGCTCCGACTGCACACAGTAATCCAACTGCCACACCGATATATACACCTACAGCTGAAACAAAAGGGAAAACTTGAATCTCTGTTGTGAACTAATTCCAAATAAATTGCATATGCAAGTCCTGCAATGAGCTCTAAATTTATCGATTCGCTTCGATTTTATAAAAGTTATTTAAATCGATTTTGGCAACTCTTTTTTATGGCTCGCTAACATAAACTTGATATCGTCATTACCCATGCCTACAATACAAAACATACAATTAGTGTATCAGTTTCTGCAGTGCATTCGAGTAAACTCGATGTCAATAGCCTGCAAATAAAACAATTAAATTACCTACAACTTTTAGACATAAAAGGTATGAGGTCAAGGTCGTCTTGGAGAGATGTGTAGATAAATTTGCTCTTCAAAAAAGCATTAAAATACACGCATATAGTAGTGTAAAAGTAGTAGTGTAAAGTGCAACATGTGCATGCAGATCTAAAAGATGCTATAAAAAGTGAAAATCTGGAAAAGTTATGTGATAAAAACGTAGTTTGAAGAAGTAGATATCAAACGATTTAAATATGTGTGTGACACGCGAGTATTTACCTGTAGGGCTAACATGAAACTTCACCTGGACAAAACCCCTAAACACCAGCAGAGTGTAAAAAGGATAACAAAAGGATACAAACGGATTATAACCATTGACTTTAGTGATTATCAATTATCTACTTAAAAAACTTACTCTACTTGTACCAATTGAACAATGAGCAACTAGACAACAAAAAACCCCAGCCAAAACTTAGTTTCACGGGAACTAAGCCGCAAACAAAGCCTGCTGTCAAAATTATACAGGCCCAACAATAGTGCTAACAGTAACTCAAGCATAGAGAAACTGAATTCAATACAGGTTCAACTTCAAGGCATGAATGAAGAATTTACAAATTTAAGGGATGATGTCAAAGGCATGCTAAAAAAAGATGAAGTTGAAAAGCTGATAATGAACACAGTCCCAAATCTTATGAAAAACTTTGAACAAACCACACACAAAAAATTGAACAAATGATCAACGAAAAAATAAATGATATGCAATACAAAATGGACAGCATAGATTCGAAAATAAAAGCCTAAGAGAAAAATTTAACATCTCGAAAAGACCAATGAGATCAAAAACAAAGCCATACAGGAACACATTGAAAAAACCTACGATGTGAGTAAACTGCACATAAAAGGCAAACTACAACTCGAGGAAAAGCAACATAACAATCATGAATATACCAGAAGCTAAAGACGAAAACAAAATATCACTTGCAAAAGCTGTAAGACTAATTCTGAAGACCCACACGGAAGTTGACCTTCAACCAATAGATATAGTGGCATTGCACCGTATCCCTACCAAGAGGGGACATATTTGCCCCGTACTTTGCAACGCAACAACTCTGCGAAATCTGCCATCATGCGGACGCGAGCTCTAATGAAGATCAACGGTTATAAGCTGGTTGACGATGTCACAAAACTGAACCAGGGCTTAATCAACAGGCTTATTCTGTATCCAAATATTGGCAGTGCGTGGTATTTTAATGGGGTGGTATAAGGACAAACTGTCGCCGGTGAACGAATCAAATTTGACATACATGACAATGTGAATGCTGTTATCAAAAGCTTCAGACAATATAGAAGAAATGGCGTAGGAGGTCACCCGGAGTAATGAACATTACTTGCAAAAGTGGTTTGTTTCTAAATGTATGACTGTTTATCTATATTAAAAACAAAAATCACATGTTTAGCTTTAGTCTGTTCTATGTTGAACCCGTTTGGGTTGTTATCTTTTCAATTTAATGTACGTAGATGTTTAAACAAAACATCTTAACCCAATCTTTGTAATAATCATATAACTTTTTGAAAAAGACAGTAATACAAGTCTTTTCTAAAGCAAAAACAAAACAATTTTTGTCTAAATTAGTAAAAATTAGCAATTGATTAATCGAAAGCAGAAATCACACAGGTAAAAAAATATACTAACTATATAATCGCCGGCTTGATTAAAAAATAGACTATATATTTATAGTTTCTATTTTTAGCATGACCTTATAGCCTTTATAAAAAACTACGATTAATTGAAAGCAGCAATCACATAAGTAAATAAAGATACTTACTATAATCACCAGTTGAGCTACAAAAATGGACTATTGATTCATACTTTCTACTTTTAGCATGACCATATAGCACGTATGTGATAATACAGTGCAGGACATAGTCATTATCTAGTTTAAAATACTAATGCCATTAATTTTTAAAATCTGTTAAGATGTATGAACTAAGGTTTGGTAAATTACACATCGAGTTTATAATCAACAGAAAACATTGCCATTTTGTTAACTAGTTGTTGCATTAATATTTGTGGATAATGTATGCATTAATAAACCTACCTACATAGTGATGAACAAACATTACAGGGAAACTATTGAACTAAATGACACCCTTTTTGAAAGTCAGAAATTATTTATTCAATGTAAATAAAGACATTGTACTTGTTCTGTAATCTGTCACATATAATTGTGTTGCAATTTTTATGATTGTTATCCCTATTATTATCAGCTTAGCTCTATTACAAACAATGTTTTGCTCTTTAAAGAAAAAAATATTGTAAATGGCAATTTCTACTACTGCTCTTATATTATTGAAAATTAAACACCCTTATAATTATATTTTACCGTTCAATCTGATCACATTGACTATGTAGTTTTCCTTTATACATGTACGCTTGACAATATTAAACTACATGCGCTTATATTTGCTCCTTTAAAACTACTGTATGCTTACACTTCCACTGTAATTGGTAAGGACTACAGCTATTGTAAACTAGCCTTTTCTTGTTTATTATGCCTCATATGTATAGATAGATGTGAATGTAAATGTTCTTTACAACAAATGCAGTTGATCATAATGGTTAATTATTCAACCAAAATTGTTGTTTTTCTTTAATAATGTTTGAAATAAGTCTGTAAAACACACTGATTTAAAAACATAAATAAATTGTGATACATGTTTTAAATATCGGCACGTCTATAAATGAATGTAATTGATATCTGCAACATGTGAACGTTGATTAAAACTCTTATTATCCGAGATATGTATCATTTCATTAATTATATGATTAACACACGTACATGACTAAACAGTATGTGTAAATGCATTTTTTGTGAAATAAGTTTGTCTGGATTAAGTGAGCTTTCCGTATCCAAAATTATTGAGAAATGTTTTAATTATAAGAAATATGAATGTCAATGAAAATTCTCTCTTTATTTGGGATGTGTTTTTCCTTTCTTAACAAATATATTTTCAATGGATATAATTGTGTGATGTTTTTTTCTTTCCATCAATATATGTTTAGCTCACATGTATTCGTAATAAGTATGTTTAAGTGCAGATTTGTCCACAGTATCCAAAATTATTGCTTAATTTATAAATGTTTAAATTATAAACATATAAAAAGTAGAAAGAAAAAATGAACCATCACACATTGTTGCATTAAGGTTTTATTTGTGTGAATCATGAAGACATTAGTTTGTCTGTCACATGTTTATGTTTCACCATACATAATACATCACCAACAAATTGACATATAATAGTGTAGATTTTTCCACAGTATCCAAAATTATTGCTAAATTAATAATTATTTAAATTATAAACATATCTATGTTTGATTGATACCACAATCATTCATTATACCTTAAGCAATCTTTGATACATTGTGTTATTAAGTTCTTATACTGTATGTTTGTGTTTATGTTGCTGAATAGTGTTTGTGTTTAAACATGCAGAAGCCAAAAGTTATGAATATTGTATTTTCTATATTGTTTCAAGATACCTGTTTTGGGATACATATTTTACAGCTTATTTTTCATACTTATATAAATGGATAATCTTCAGTTAATCCCATACAACTGTAGGGGACTAAATAACACAAAAAACGTAGAAATGTCTTTGAGTTCTTAAATACAAAACAACCACATATTTATTCATCAGAATATATTCAGAATGGGATGGGGAATGTCATTTTAGTTTTGGACAATCAAATTCAAAAGGTGTTTGTATTTTGTTAAAAAACAGTCCAATCACAGTAAATAAAATTGAAAAATATTCTATTGGTAACTTCTTAATATTGGATTCGACATATATGAATAAAAGACCCAATAAAGATACGTCCACTTTCTTTACAGACCTCTTTAAAAAAATAATAGATTTTCACAAATATACGTATATAATATTTGAAGACTTTAATTGTGTACTAGATGTCAACTTAGATTATCAAAATTATGCATCCATGAACAATATTAAAAATGCAAGAAAAAAACACTAAACTCTATTATCAAAAATAACAATATAATTGATACTTTCATATATCTTAATGAGACACTCCAATAATATACATGGAGACGGTTAACAACAATACAACAGGCTAGACTTGATTCTTTACTTACTGCAAATAATATGTCATAAAAAATTAGAAAATCTACTATTGATTCATGTTATAAGTCAGATCATTCCTTAATCGACTTATAAATAAGTTTTGAAGACATAGTATATGGAAAAGGGCTATGGAAATTCAATAATTCATGTTTTAAGGATATCGACTATTTAAACTGCAGTAATACTCTGATAGAAAATGTTAAACAACAATACTGTATCCCTATCTACAACTTAGAAAACATGGAAAATATTAATAATAGCAACATGCAATTTGTTATCAACGACCAATTATTCCTTGAAACATTACTTATGGAAATTAGAGGTAAAACTATTTCATTCTCATCACATAAAGCTAAACAGAAAAAAAGAATCTACTTTAATTAAGACAATAAATTTACTTCAACAATCATTAAGTGAAGCATAATCTGAACAACTTCGAGAAATACAAAATAAATCAGAAAATGTGAGGGAAAATAAACAAAAGGGGCTTTTATTCGTTCAAGAGCTAAATTAATAGAAGATGGAGAAAACCCTCTTAATACTGTTGCTGGCTAGAAACAAATCATTACACAAACGAGTCGATACCTTGAATTGAATTAAAAAACGTTGACAAAGCAAACTGATATTTTAAAAGAAGCTGTTTCATTCTATAAAACATTATACATTAAAAATGAAAAAGAAATAAAATATGAAATAACAACTGATTTAGATAATATTAATATACCAAAGTTGAATAAAGTTCAATCGGACTCAATAGAAGGGCTGCTTAATATTGAAGAAGTTTTCATAACACTCAAAAATATGAAACATGATAAAGCCCTGGTTATGATGGATTAACAGCTGAATTCTTTAAAGTATTGTGGAATACATTAGACCATTTCATAGTGAGAAGTCTTAATTATGCCTTTATTACAAATTCTTTGTCTGTTACACAAAATTATGGAATTATAACTTGTATCCCAAAAGAAAACAAGCCGCGATGCTATTTGAACAATAATCGACCACTTACATTATTAAATGTTGTATACAAACTAGCATCAGGTTTCATTGCAAATAGATTAAAAACAGTACTTGACATTTTAATCTTTAAATATCAAACAGGTTTCATTAAAGGTCGATTCATTGGCGAAAACACTAGTTTACTTAATGATATATTGAAATATGCTGAAGATTATAATTTACTTGGATTACTTATGACAATTGATTTCGAATAAGCATTCGATACTATGTCTTTCCAATTTATCGTAACAACTATTTTTTTTTTTCATTTCGGTCCAATGCTACAAAAATGGATATCTATGTTCTTGCGTAATACCATGGCCCCCATACAAATAAATGGCTTCTTGTCAAAAACCTTCTGTATAGAGAGTGGATGCCGTCAAGGTGACCCTATCAGTGCTTACATTTTTATTATAGGTGCAGAAATTCTTGCCATTAAAATAAGAGATAACACAAAACTAAAAGGGATAACAATAAATGGCATAAAATATAAAATATCACAATTTGCTGATGATACAGCTTTTTTCTGGACGGATCAGAATCATCTCTTAATTGTACATAAGACATGCTTCACGAACTGTCAAGATACTCTGGACTTAACATAAACTATGAAAAAACTAATTTAATTTGGATAGGTTCTATGAAATACAGTACCAGATCAATAAAAACTAAATACAAACTTACATGTGGAGCTACTACCTTTTAAGTTCTTGGGATAGTGTTTGATATTAATTTAGACAATATGATCATGAACAATTTCGATAACAAAATCGAAAGTCTTAAACGTTCAATAACTCATTGGAATCGCAGAAATATTACTCCTCTAGGAAAGATAACCATTGTCAAATCATTGTTTCTACCATTACTTACTCATTTATTTGTATCACTGTCATATCCAATCAAAGACACCATGAAAAGAATAGAACAACACTTTTTTGATTTCATTTGGGCAGGGCCAAGTAAAATTTAATAAAAAACAGTTATTGTTAAGGAGTATACCAAATGTGGGTTAAATATGGTTGATATATGTTCGTTTGAACAATACATGAAAATAATATGGATCAAGAGAATAGTTTCAGGCAAAGGAAATTGCTATTCATTGGAAAAATCGTTAATGGATTTTAAAATAATTTTCAACACTGGTAAAATGTATGCCGCAAAACTATGTTTACACATGAAAAATAAATGCTGGCTCGATGTTTTGAAAGCTATATATTGTATGTTGAAAAGCTGCCAATAATAAATAGTGATGATATTCTAGATATGGCTCTATTATATAATCATAATTTTACAATTAACAAAAGCTATATCTATTTTAAATGTCTATATGAAAGAGGTATCCGGTTTGTGAGAGATATTATGGTAGAAAGAAATATTATTTCAAAATAATCTTTGGAAACACAGTTAACAAATGCAAATGTCCTTCTCTACCAAGGATTAAAAAATACAATAAACAAATAATTATATTGACAAATTTGAAGACCTGCACAATTTTCACAACAAAACTCAAGGACCTTTCTTACAAACTTACATTAAAAAATAGTCACCAGCCCAAAAGAAGAGAAACATATTTATAAAATATTAATTCACAGCAGAGTTTCCAGCTTGTCATACAACATGGAACACAGAACTTTTTAATATTGAATGGAAAAAGTACATCCACTCGTATTCAATCTAACTAAGGAGACATATGTCAGATGGCTCCAATGCAGAATAGTCCACCGAATTTTGAAAACAAAATCCCATATGTTCAAAATGAAAATTGTAGCAAATAATCTATGTAGTTTTGTAACATTGACGTTGAAAATATAACGCACTTGTTCTGGTACTGTCCATTTACCCAATAAATTATTAAATTTGTTGCTGAGATTATTCGTAAAAGAAGACCAAATACACCTATTCATATTACATGTCAGAATCTAGTGCTTGGAATAATTTATACAAATATGAATGATTTAAACATAGTATGCATAGAGCTTAAACGATATATTTTTCGTTGTCAGAGAAGAAACAGAATTCCTTCAAAGTATGGACTCGTTAATAGTAGGAAGAACGCTTTGAAATTAACAAAAATACAATTTAATCAAAAGAAGAATCAAGAATCTGGTCCCTTGTTAAAATATTTACTGACATCCCATGTGACGACATTACTAACAGTTAAATAACTCATATATAAAAAACATTTATCCTGTCAGTTTTGTTCTAAACTCTGCATAATCAATGTTCTTATATAATATATTTCAACACTTACAAATTAATTGTCCAATGTGCAATACTTTTTATAATAAATAATATACATACATATAGTCAACATTAATTAATTGTGTATATTACAAGCTTGTTTGTGTTTTGTGTATGTGTTGTTTTGCTTTTGTAAATTACTTGTAGCATAACACTACTGGATTTGTATATGAATGTATGTTGAATGGACGACATTATTATGCATTCACCCATCAAGTAGCTGTACATGAAATACTTTGCTTATAATATTCTCAATTACTATTTGAAAAACTTTGTATGTATGAACTGTATTGTCTACATATGTATGTAATGTTTTACGGACAAAAAAAAAAATTGCACACACACACACACACACACACACACACACACACACACACACACACACACACACACACACACACACACACACACACACACACACACACACACACACACACACACACACACACACACACACACACACACACACACACACACACACACACACACACACACAACACACACACACACACACACACACACACACACACACACACACCACACACACACACACACACACACACACACCACACACACACACACACACACACACACACACACACACACACACACACACACACACACACACGCACACCACACACACACACACCACACACACACACACACACACACAAACACACGCGCGCGCGCGCGCACACACACACACACACACGCGCGCGCACACACACACACACACACACACACACACACTCAAAACAAAACTAACTTTTATACATGAAATAGTTGCCTATTTCGACAAGAACAAGCATATAATGGTGTTAATTCATTCTGGGGACAAACTTGGACTTGGGTTAACAAAACCTTCTAGACAAGTAATTCCAAACCGTTGGTTGAAGAACCGTTGACAGTAGCTCCTCCATGATTACAGGAATTCGTTGCGATACCACTCGTGGTGCTTGTTGTAGACATTGAAGTACCTGTAAATAGTGTGTTACTACTACATACCTAGTCAATATAAATATACATTTTCAAATTGTAAAATCGCACTCAATTAGACAACAACAGGCGGATGAGCTTGGCTAGGGCCGATTATAGACGTCCAGCTCGAACATGGAATATCGTTTATATTACATATCATATTACATTTCATCTTATTTTGTTGCTTCATTTAAAGGTATTTCCGAACTATCTGACCGTACTTTTATTTTCATTATGTTGATTACGATTACATTTTGAATATGGTGGTTTATTTTACAGTAAATCTTAAGCATCGTACGAATCCATAACATAAATGTTATTGTATGTTTGTAAATTGTTTATTTGTTGTATTTGTATAAGCATTGAATTAAAACTGACATTAAGGTACTAAACTGTGTGTTTTAATTATTCTTGTGAAGGATCGTATACTGGCAACAACATAATTAACAATCTAGTTAAATTGCAATCGATGGTAGAATTATCCTGAATGAGTGCCACGTTTTTATAGATACCACTTTTCATACGATCAGTTGTGGCTTCATTGTATTGATAAACGTTGACTAAGACTGAATGTAGAGATTATTTTTTTTCAGTTGAATCAGCGTGACCCGATTATTTTTAAATATGAAAAATTGGGCCGCAGGCCAATAGGATCATATGTGTCCGCCCGATACAAAACCCGACAAGTCCCGCGACGACAATTCGTTTCTAAGTATTGTAAAGATATGTCATAGTTAAGTAATTGCTTGCAGCATATTCATTCCTGACATAAAAGTATTTATTGTCTATACCAATATTCACAATAACATATAGAACAAAACTTGTACTATTCATGCTTCAATACGTTATTATTACTCATATAATGTTGTTGTAGTTGTGTGTTTATGATTTTAAATGTGTTCTCATTTAGAAAATTACATGTACTTCATTTCAAACATGTTTGTGCTGATATTCATTGTAATTTATTATAGATGACGTCTATAACCGACCACAACTTTAATGTCAAGTGGATTAAACAATCTGTCGATGTAACAAATTATGTAAAACAATTGTATTTCATATTTGTGCAACCACTTGTTATAAGTGTTTTTATTAAAAGTGTGTTTATATGTTCACAAATATTTGTTGTTTGTTTGAACTTGCATAAACATTTAAACCCAAACAGTGAGACATATAAAGAAGTTATTACTCATACTGAATACTAAAGCACACTTCAGTGTCATGAATTATTATATAATTTGTCAGATTTTTTGCTTATTTATCAACGAATATTGCCGGTACTGATTTCAACCACTTTTACCTTGGTACGCGGGACGCGGTCTTGGGCAAACGCAGTGAAATATAGAACAAACTATAAAAATGTAGAAGTCAATATAGAACAGTGCATAACTTACTATCCGAATCATCACATAGACTGCTTCTGCAACCATGGACCTCGTAAGAAATGCTGCGGTCCTGGTTAATGACGGCATACTTGATAGACGAAGACGTAATAAAATCTAGAGTAAATAAACAATATTCAGTGGTATGCGTTACTAGTTTTAATTAAATAAATTTATCGGACAGCTATCAATACTTCTACAATTTAGCGATATTATTTGATACTAAAGTTCGTTTGGATGTGATGCAAATGCGCGATTCGTGATCATATTTTTTTTTTAAAGTACCAATACATAATTTCCAAACCTAACATTCACTTTAAATGCAAATTGATGTTTATAGGTTAAGTACAGCTCGAAAATCTTATAAATAATGAGGTTGTAAGTGTACAATATATTAAGTCGGTCACTACTAATCACTACTAATCTCACTCACTTAATTGTCACGAATATGTTTATGTTTTATGTATTACAACGTTAAATGCTGCAATATAAATAATATAATGTTTACATGTACATCGACTATACATCCCTTTTTTAGGTAAGTTTGCGAAATGAAATGCTATTTTGACAAATCATAGCACAACGTGTCACCTTTTTTTTCCGCGGTTAGCATCGCATGCGTTCGGATCACACCTGTCCAGTGCGAATGTGTGTCACTAGGGCCAAGTACCCCATTGGTCGAACTTGATCGAATACTTTCTACTGTTGCTGGATATTTTGTCTTTACAAAACACTTTTGATTTGCTTTAACCCACGTGTCGGCATATTGCTTTTGTTGTTGTACAACTGCAAGACGCTTTCCATCTGAAATAACTCGATCGTGTGAATATAGGTCATGCCAAAGTATTATGAGTGACAACATTGATACATCAAGTCATACTATTTCTAAGATTGTTTTTTTTTAATGCAGAACTATTTGTGAATACTACACATTTAATAGTTAAACAGTGGTTATATTAGTTATAGTATTCAATTATTTTAATAACAAATTGCGCTGTATAGCTGGTGTATTAAAATATATATTACCCGTCGAAATATATGTTTACCTTCAACATTGCTGCACATGAGTCCTTTGCTTGGTCCTTTGCATGATGCCCATATGAAGTTTGGATAGTTAAAATCAAGACAAACGAAACTTTCAGTGTTATTATTAAAAGCTGAAACTGTAAAAGAGAAAATATCAGCACACCAACATAATTTATTCAATGAACTTATACAAACACTCATATATGTCATCAACATTAACACATGTTCGAAAAAAACATTCTCACTCGATTAAAGCAACTGATATAAACCGCAAAACCGACAAGTGTCACATTCGAAGTGATGTGGGTTGAGCATAAATACTATACTAAAGATGAACTATTTCGAAACCCGCACCGCTTTTATAAACACACTACCACGTTTAAAGTACATGTATTACGAACCATTAGTAATGCCGTATATGGAAAAGGAGTTATTTTCTGAATCTTTTTTGCCGCACAGAAACATTCCATCATCTCCGCATTGATCGTTACATGATTTGCTTAAAAGACTTCCCGTGTAGTGGCGACAGCAGCACCGAAAACTGTCCTGTATACAATATTAAGATTACAACATATGGGCAATGTGCTGAAAGGCGTTTTCTCCAACTGTTTGCAGGAAATGTTTACATAAGAAACAAAATACGATTACCTTCCCCTTTTAAAAAGATCATTTTATGACAGCTTGGAAGTCATTAAGTGAACGTGTCAGCTCAAGTCGGTAATGGGTGTGGAGTGTATCATTTAAATGAATCGTGATTACAATAAGTTTGTATTTTACTGAAGCTTAACAAATGAGCACCAACTATAGACTCGGCCTTTTGGATCCCAAATGCTTTCCCTCTGCACATTAGATGACACTCGCCCACGCTTTTAACATCGGTTGTATTTTCTGTGCAATCTGACGAACATCCTGAAGCATACAATTCTAGTTGAAAGTTTAAATCATACTGACGATGTTGCTCTGGTAATTGCGATAATCATAGTATATTATATAGCCAGCATAGTCCTGGTTATAATGAACTCTTGTATGTTCTGTATTCATCAAGTAAATCATTGTGTATCAATTAAATACTACTACACGGATAAATAGGTAGATTGTATTATTGTATCATGTTTGTTTTATTCACTTACGAAATATAGTGACATTTTCATCGTAACGGTATACAATTATATTTATAAACAAATCTTTGTGTCAAATCTTGGAATCGTTGGGTAGGTATACTACATTTAAATCAAGAGATTATGTTTATTATTTTGAGAAGCATAAACACGTAGTATATGAATACCTAAATAGTCAAACGCAACCTGTCCATAAACGTAGCCTATCCATAGTCCATTTTTCGGAATTGGCAAATGTGGTTCATCAACTGTCCAGTGTTTGTCTATAGAATACTTCGGACTAGGGACGGCAAGTTTGCATGGGGCATTTTCCCAATTGGTGATAGCAGTGTTTGTTGTGAAGGTGGATCCTATAATTTAGAAATAGTATTTATTCATGCAAGTGTATTTGGAACAAAATATGATTTACACAAAGCTATCCACTACGTTACTTACTACTGCTAATGGCGACAAACATCCGAAGACTAAAACATCCGGATTCGAAAGAAAATATTCTTTAAAAGTATGACATTCACATTTTTTTCAATTTACCAAATCAAGATAACACACGTGGACCAACGCTTATATCATTTACTGTTATATTTTTCCAAGATATTAATAGCTGTATTTTTACTTTTTACCTATATCCTTGTAACATATGGAGAGAATAGCTACAGACGCTTGTAAACACAATCCGGAAATTTATAAGAGAATGTGCACCGCGGACTATGCATGTTAGGGATACAAATATTGACTTTACGTTTAAATGAAATTATATTAAATGCATGCATACATTCCTTCCTTTTTTGAAATATATTTTAGATATATCAAATATATTAAAAATAGCATTTTACTACGCTGTAACTCGGCTTACTACGACACATCCTTTGATAAAATGTTTCGGTTTCGACCTTATAACGCATCGTACAACGACTGTATCGATATACAGTCAATCTTGTATTTAGAGACCACTAAAGGAAGTAACCAAAAGTGATATCTTAATTAAATGGTCTTTTAATTAAAGAAGGCCATTTGGGATGATTGCGGACCTTTGATTTTAAATCCAGATGTAGGATTATATCCTTTTGACACAGCGATTTCAGCTTTTGTAATCAAATGAATCTAAATATAAATAAAATGAATAAAACAACTTTGTACTTGAAACAAGTTGTATTTGTTCTCTCTAATTCTAAATACAATGTAAATGATTTGCACGGGGAATGGGTTTTTCCGATTCCAAACTCATTCGCGATTAAATTTACGTGCACTTTTACTGTGAGACACTTCCAATATCGGAATTTTCTGATTTAACGTTAATACTTTCCGTTTTAACATTTTAATTTCTGCATGTAAGCTTATATATCTGACTCGATTATGGGTCATAGGGAAATAAATAAAACACCTTGATTGAAAACTAAATAATCACGCCTGATTGTAAAATTTGCTAACACACACTAATTAGCATAATAACAATTACATTGTTTAATGACCAGATTTTGCTACATGTTACCGATTAAAAGTTTATTTTGTACACCTCTCGAGAACACTGTGAAAATGTTTGTCGCGTCGGCGCATTGTTTTTGCAATAAAGTCGGCGATAAAATTTGTCACTTAACGTCCCAGATAGTAAACTCTTTAACCCGTAGTCTGTTGGCAATACCTCACTGTATTATTCGACACCAAAAATTGATACGCAGTCAGCACTAACACCGGTCAGGACCGGTCATCGAGACAAAGGGAAATGGCTGGTGTGAAATCAAAACAAAGATGTAATCTTTCATGTTATCGGCTTAGATAAGCAATTAACACTGAGTTGTCCCTGAACGGTCAACATATTTACCACTTTTACCTTAACGCGGTCGCTTAATTCAGACTTGGGCATCAAAAGAGACTAAAAGCAGCGGTCGGTGGTTGCGTAAGACAAAAGTCGTATAATACAATTTGAAAATATAGTTAAAACGCTCGGGCCGGATTTAAAGTGGTCGCATAAGACAAAAGTCGCTAAATTCCAGTGGTCGCAAGCACAAGATTGACTGTATGTCTGAAACCATTTTCACTCGCTGTGCATGGGGTTAATGTTGAAACGCAGACTCATTGCGCACTTAATGCTTTTATGTTATATAGAACCCGGTGTTGTACACAGTATTCTGACTATAATAATGATGTGAATACATAAACAGTGTGTGTGACTGCTAGTCGTGAATTGGGAAAAAAACAGTTAACACACTGGTAATTACTGAACAACAAATAAACAATATAACGTAAATTAATGATTTAATACTAATTTTGAAACACAAGTCATAGGATACCATTTTTATAAATAAATGGAATGAAGTTAACAACGATTTCACTGACCTGTATACGGTAAATGTCTTCGTTTGCTTGTATCTTGATAAGGTAGTGACTTGATATGTAAATTTACAATTCAACTATCTACTTATATTGGTATTATATTTTATCTTACAATGTGACAAAACAATAACTTATACCCGCAATATGCATACATTATTAAATGTATTACCTTTTGCTTTCAAAATGGTAAATGTCAAAGCTCCTATGCAAACGTTAATCCACATATTTCATCAATGCCCGCCGTCTTGCGACGAGAATATAACTAAACAAGGAAGTATTTGTCCTCCTAAATATGTATGCACACTACCTGTCTAATTTAACATTCAACCTGTGCGGTTAATATTTCAGATGTTAAGGATTAAGACGATTTCTGAATACAACACTTTCAGTTGCATGGTAGATTATAAATACAACTATTCGTATTCCGTTTACATTCAGAAGGTAAAGGCTCTCAACATCTAGAGTGTTTAATGCAATTACATTTTTTACGTTAATAAGCGGGTGACGAAGAGCTGGCGGTAAGTTGAGGATATTTAAGTTAGAATCTTCGTTGAGAGCAACGGTCCTCTGTGTGTCGCAGTGTACATACGTGTGGCGACCCTATTATTTTTTAGTTTATAATCATAAGGCAGGAAGCCTAAGGAAAAGTATTCGTTATATGGTAGTTTATGTGATTTTGACATTCCGGGGGCTTTAGAAGGCATACCCTTATTTTGATGCCGCGCACCTTGCGCTCCGTGGTGGCATCAGCAAATCGGCCTCTCGCCACAATTGTCTACAAAGCATTACAAATGTGTTTCATACGCATGCACGGGACAGTAGCCACTCAAGCCCGATGTGATTTCAATGACTTTTTAACCGTTTACAGGCACCAGGTGAATATATAATATGTTAAACAATCAAAGGTCGACATGCCCAAATAGGCGAATCCTTAGAGGCGATGATTTTTAATAATAAAATAACAATGTAGTCGATTTCATGACCTTTCATAAAGCAGTTTTAACAATAATATCACGGTTTCATATTCAATATTAATGCATACAAGCAGTAACATATTATATTAAAAATATGAACGGATATGTCACAATTATATCGTCCGGTTTGAGTGCACATTAACCAAACGTCGTTACAAATCGTTTTGCAAAGACCAACACACTGCCGCAGTAGTGTGACTACTGCGTTGCCTGCTTACCGAAAATTTAAGTGGTCCTTTAAGTTACATTTACTTTGTTTCATATTCAATTAACATTAATTAAAAGTACATCTGGGATTTCACATTAAAAGGCATATTGACTATTATACGTTTACATAGCCATCATACCAATGATCTGTTTACATACTTTATGTTCGAAATATGTGCTTTTTATACAGCACTTAATAGTTACAAAACGTCATTAAAACTCTCAGCAAACCGAGGATCCTCTTGGGATAACTTGTTCACCAGTGCAAATACTAATGCAAGGAACTACCCATTGCCCTTATTAAATGATACGTAGATGGATAATGACCGTAGAAATCACCACATAAATTATATCGCCTGGTTTGGAAACAAACTGCCATACTCAGATGTGAAGTAAATAAATACAAAACATTATTTTCAAGTTGACAAGACATACAGGCAATATAATTTTCACATTCATATTATATGCCGCTTATGTAGGATAAACACTATGTAAATAAATGAAGCATTTTCCTCGTTTAATAAGGAGTCTTTTCATAAATGTTCGGGGTATTGAACACGTCGTTATTATATTTCAATGCTACATACATGTACATACCTGCTTCCAAATAAACCTGTAACTATTCATTTCGTAGCCGTTTTTTAGATAAAACGTTGACTGGATTTTCAAATACGGAAGGTAAATCACGTAACCGGTTTCGCAGTCATATATTTTAAATACTTCCGTGTCTTTATGACTGAATACATAAATCATGTTTTAAAAACGAAAACCCTTCCCTTCCTAAGAGGCAAGTTATATTATATGCTCAAGTCTGTCGGTCGGTCGGTTTTTCGGTAGGTCGGTCGGATTGTTGTAAATCATTTCGTTACCAAAATATATTTTGAGAAGGCTTAAGAAAACTCTTATCAAATTTGTTACTTAGATGGGAAAGAAAACGCCTTCAAAGTTCCTCCGTTATAATGATGTTAGTTATCTGCTTTCATCTGATACCTTATATTATTTTTTGTAAAATGTACAGGCATACACCTACATTAAAAGTATTATCAGTACAAATAACATAGTTTGAATATTATTGAACAATGCATCATGAATTGTGGGCCATTACGTTAAGTTTTGAACGTGAGGTTATATAGTACATACAATCGTATCCTAGTGTGTTTACAAGCATCAACATAAAGAAGAAGACACATGAATCAAACGTGAACCAATTCACAAGAACTTATTATTTGTGTGCCATTAAGTAAAGTTTTGAACGTGAGGTTATATAGTACATACAATCGTATCCTAGTGTGTTTACAAGCATCAAAATAAAGAAGAAGACACATGAATCAAACGTGAACCAATTCACAAGAACTTATTATTTACCTAGATTTTTCTCAATTTATCTTGATTTATCTCGATTAAGACATATTTGTTCCTCGCAGGCGAAAAGATTTGGTCTTTCAAAGAAATAACGGATTTCCAATATGGCTATTTCATAAATATATAAGCATTCCTCTCATAGATTGAGATGTCACTCAATCCATTCGTTTAACAACAAGGCACATATCTGTGGATGCCTGTTAAACAATTCATAAAGTCATGAGAGTATCATGCTAATGCCTTCCTATATGCATATAATTATTTCACAAGATTGATGCATTTGTTGACCTTAGGAATAATGTTGTAACACATCTTTGCCCTCTTCATACTTTCCACCGACACTCGAACCGAAACTAATTTATTGGCACGGCATGGCGTGTTTCTTTAAAAGTAGCATTCAACGTGGCTTATTTACTTCTTAAAACGTAATCCGATTTAGATACAGTACTTAATTGTTGAAGGATGTAATGCAAAAATGTACATTCTCTTGCACGTTTATAATTCTAAAAGCATTTTTGTGTTTTTAATAGTTTAAGGTAAGCAGGGTGGCCTAATATATGAAACCTTACAAACATATTAAACAGCGCATTAATTTACACGCGTGGTGTTCTTGGTTATCGTTGGATTCATTCGGAATAGACTCCTTTTAAATGTTTCACTTATAACCCATATATGTGCGATGATTAATTTTCAATATGTACGCATTTTATAGGAATTTCATTGACAACCTGTAACAAGTTAACATTGTACATTTATTTCTAATGTTTGATTATTTTTTGCTGTTGTTTCATTGTTTTCAGAAAACAAGAAGTCGTAATAGCCATATGTATATGATGTTGTTCTTGTGACCAGGGGATTCAAGTTAAATCGCCACTATGAGCGGACTCCTGACCATCTAAAGACAACTTATATTTGTTCTTCATAAAACGCGGAGATTTAGTGTTCTGACCTAATGATATCGTTGTAATGGAGGAAATATGAAACGGTATACCCTGCTTATAGACGTAGCCGAAAATATCATGTATTGTTGTTGTGTTCAATAAAACAGCTATGTTTAAACATTGCTTTCATTAGAAATACACTTTATATTGTTGCTGTATTGTTTATTCACTCGCAGTTAAAAAGGGACACATTAAACACTACAAACGAAGCTTCATGATTGTACAGAATTATGTGAAAACGACCGAACTGGTCTACAGTTCAGACGTAAGAGAAAATATTCCGATCAATCAAGGCAATATTGTGCACTTAATAAGTATTTAACAAGTGGGGCATCACTCTTAAGCTAACTATTAAAGCAGAGAGTGATGTGAGTAAACACAATTGGTTATAAAGCTTTATATGCTTGTTTTCAATTCATAACTTAGACATAGTCCGGATAGAAATGTGAACATTTGTATTACTGTTTACAT